>NC_089016.1:52949-273664 GCF_963932015.1 Anas acuta | reverse complement strand
AAGCGGGTCAGAGCTCAAGATCGCCGCGAGGCGGGGAAGCGCCGTGTAGACGGACGGGGCCGCGGGCGGCGGACAGCCGCTGCCCTCGCGAGCCCGCGAGCCCGAGCCGAAGCGCGAGCCCGAAGCCGACTCCGAGCCCGATCCGCCCCGGCCGCGGAGCCGACCGTCGCGGGAGGCGAGGCAGCGCCCGCCCGCCCGCCTTTGCGCCCCGGACGGGGCCCGCCCGGGGAAAAAAACGCTGGAGGCGGGCGCGAGCTCGTCGCTCTGCTCCCTCCCTCCCTCCCTCCCTCCCTCCCGCGCGATCTAGCTGCCCGCCGGCCGGGACACGGGCTCGGCGGGAGCCTGACGACCGGCCGGCTTGAAGCTCCGTGCCCGGAATAATGCGTACCCCCCTCGCCTACGTGTGGCGCCGGCTTCCCGCCGAGCAGAGCGGCCGGCGACGAGCTAGGAGGATTGCCCCTCTCGCCGCCCCCCCCGCCCAACTGCTCGGCGGGGCTGCGGTGCGGCGGGCGGGGGGAAAAGGGGGGGAGAGGAGCCGGCGCCGCGGGGAGGAGGGAGAAGTAGACCTGGTGGCTCCACGAGGAGGGAGGGGGCGGGGGGGGAGACAGCGGGGAGGAGGAGGGAGAAGTAGACCTGGTGGCTCCACGAGGAGGGAGGGGGCGGGGGGAGAGAGCGGACCCCGGCTGCTTCGTGCCGCCGCTCGCTCTGACGTCAGAGGTTCTTGCTCGGCCGTGAGAGGATCGCCACCTGTGCCACTCAGTGCGGCTGACTGCCTGGCCGCTTTGCTTTAGCTGCTTTGGAAAATAAATGCTGTTATCTTTATGTTTGTTATTAGTTTGTTCCGTTGCCTGTTTTCTGCTGTAGCTTTAGGAATCCTGTCATTCCTTACCGTCTTTCAAAACCTCCCCCACCCCTCCACTCCTCAGCTCCCCCTCCCTCTCCCACCCCCCCCCACATCGGCGCGGGCGCCACGGGTAGACCTGACGCCGTTCGGGAAGGCGGAGGGACGGCCCCGCCGAGGGAGGCGAGCGCCATAGACGCGGCCGGGGGGGCGCTCGTCCCGCGACCTCGGACGGGGACCTGTCGGCCGGATCGAGGCTTCCGTGGGCAGATAGGCTTGGCTTTGGCGTGCCCGGGTAGACCTGGCGGCCCTGCCGAGGCCCGGCCGAGGCTGCCGCGGGCAGACGGGCTCCTTTGCCGACATCTGGGTAGACCTGGCGGCCCTGCCGAGGCCCGCCCGAGGCTGCCGCGGGCAGACGGGCTCCTTTCCGAAGGCTGGCTTGAGCCGGCGGCCCTTCGGGGGCCGGCGGCAGCGCTTTTCCGACGGCGGGTAGACCTGGCGGCACGTCGGAGCGAAGCGCGCCTCCGCCCCCCCGCGTATGCTCTGCACGGCACTCCAAGGGAGGCGCGCGCCCGTGTCCCGCCTACAGCCGGCACACGGGCTCGCCCGCCCGCCCGCTCTCTCGCCAACGGGCTGTGTGCCGCTTCAGCTCCTCGCCTTGACGGCACCTGCCTACACCTGGCGGATCGAGGCTGGGGGGGGGGATCGAGGGGGAAGAAGAGGGAGGGCAGGGGATTCACCTGGCCACTTCACCCACCACCACGACGATCGGAGAGCTGGCGGCCGTCAGCTAACGGCGCCTGCCTACGCGCTTTCCTGGAGCCCTGCGCTTTCTTCCCCCGCCCTTCTCTTTGCTTCCCTTCTGCTTTCTCATTCCTTTCTTCATCGATTCCTTGGCTGATCGATCGATCCATCGATTCGTTCACTCCTTCACTCTTCATTCATTCATTCATTCATTCATTCATTCATTCATTCATTCATTCATTCATTCACAAATACACCTCTTTCCGTTCCCTCCCTTCCCCCCTTCTCCCCGTTGCCACGCCGGTCTTCCCCAGCAGCCAGCCTAGAAGCGGGTCAGAGCTCAAGATCGCCGCGAGGCGGGGAAGCGCCGTGTAGACGGACGGGGCCGCGGGCGGCGGACAGCCGCTGCCCTCGCGAGCCCGCGAGCCCGAGCCGAAGCGCGAGCCCGAAGCCGACTCCGAGCCCGATCCGCCCCGGCCGCGGAGCCGACCGTCGCGGGAGGCGAGGCAGCGCCCGCCCGCCCGCCTTTGCGCCCCGGACGGGGCCCGCCCGGGGAAAAAAACGCTGGAGGCGGGCGCGAGCTCGTCGCTCTGCTCCCTCCCTCCCTCCCTCCCTCCCTCCCGCGCGATCTAGCTGCCCGCCGGCCGGGACACGGGCTCGGCGGGAGCCTGACGACCGGCCGGCTTGAAGCTCCGTGCCCGGAATAATGCGTACCCCCCTCGCCTACGTGTGGCGCCGGCTTCCCGCCGAGCAGAGCGGCCGGCGACGAGCTAGGAGGATTGCCCCTCTCGCCGCCCCCCCCGCCCAACTGCTCGGCGGGGCTGCGGTGCGGCGGGCGGGGGGAAAAGAGGGGGAGAGGAGCCGGCGCCGCGGGGAGGAGGGAGAAGTAGACCTGGTGGCTCCACGAGGAGGGAGGGGGCGGGGGAAGGGGGAGACAGCGGGGAGGAGGAGGGAGAAGTAGACCTGGTGGCTCCACGAGGAGGGAGGGGGCGGGGGAAGGGGGAGACAGCGGGGAGGAGGAGGGAGAAGTAGACCTGGTGGCTCCACGAGGAGGGAGGGGGCGGGGGGAGAGAGCGGACCCCGGCTGCTTCGTGCCGCCGCTCGCTCTGACGTCAGAGGTTCTTGCTCGGCCGTGAGAGGATCGCCACCTGTGCCACTCAGTGCGGCTGACTGCCTGGCCGCTTTGCTTTAGCTGCTTTGGAAAATAAATGCTGTTATCTTTATGTTTGTTATTAGTTTGTTCCGTTGCCTGTTTTCTGCTGTAGCTTTAGGAATCCTGTCATTCCTTACCGTCTTTCAAAACCTCCCCCACCCCTCCACTCCTCAGCTCCCCCTCCCTCTCCCACCCCCCCCCACATCGGCGCGGGCGCCACGGGTAGACCTGACGCCGTTCGGGAAGGCGGAGGGACGGCCCCGCCGAGGGAGGCGAGCGCCATAGACGCGGCCGGGGGGGCGCTCGTCCCGCGACCTCGGACGGGGACCTGTCGGCCGGATCGAGGCTTCCGTGGGCAGATAGGCTTGGCTTTGGCGTGCCCGGGTAGACCTGGCGGCCCTGCCGAGGCCCGGCCGAGGCTGCCGCGGGCAGACGGGCTCCTTTGCCGACGGCTGGGTAGACCTGGCGGCCCTGCCGAGGCCCGCCCGAGGCTGCCGCGGGCAGACGGGCTCCTTTCCGAAGGCTGGCTTGAGCCGGCGGCCCTTCGGGGGCCGGCGGCAGCGCTTTTCCGACGGCGGGTAGACCTGGCGGCCCGTCGGAGCGAAGCGCGCCTCCGCCCCCCCGCGTATGCTCTGCACGGCACTCCAAGGGAGGCGCGCGCCCGTGTCCCGCCTACAGCCGGCACACGGGCTCGCCCGCCCGCCCGCTCTCTCGCCAACGGGCTGTGTGCCGCTTCAGCTCCTCGCCTTGACGGCACCTGCCTACACCTGGCGGATCGAGGCTGGGGGGGGGGATCGAGGGGGAAGAAGAGGGAGGGCAGGGGATTCACCTGGCCACTTCACCCACCACCACGACGATCGGAGAGCTGGCGGCCGTCAGCTAACGGCGCCTGCCTACGCGCTTTCCTGGAGCCCTGCGCTTTCTTCCCCCGCCCTTCTCTTTGCTTCCCTTCTGCTTTCTCATTCCTTTCTTCATCGATTCCTTGGCTGATCGATCGATCCATCGATTCGTTCACTCCTTCACTCTTCATTCATTCATTCATTCATTCATTCATTCATTCATTCATTCATTCATTCATTCACAAATACACCTCTTTCCGTTCCCTCCCTTCCCCCCTTCTCCCCGTTGCCACGCCGGTCTTCCCCAGCAGCCAGCCTAGAAGCGGGTCAGAGCTCAAGATCGCCGCGAGGCGGGGAAGCGCCGTGTAGACGGACGGGGCCGCGGGCGGCGGACAGCCGCTGCCCTCGCGAGCCCGCGAGCCCGAGCCGAAGCGCGAGCCCGAAGCCGACTCCGAGCCCGATCCGCCCCGGCCGCGGAGCCGACCGTCGCGGGAGGCGAGGCAGCGCCCGCCCGCCCGCCTTTGCGCCCCGGACGGGGCCCGCCCGGGGAAAAAAACGCTGGAGGCGGGCGCGAGCTCGTCGCTCTGCTCCCTCCCTCCCTCCCTCCCTCCCTCCCGCGCGATCTAGCTGCCCGCCGGCCGGGACACGGGCTCGGCGGGAGCCTGACGACCGGCCGGCTTGAAGCTCCGTGCCCGGAATAATGCGTACCCCCCTCGCCTACGTGTGGCGCCGGCTTCCCGCCGAGCAGAGCGGCCGGCGACGAGCTAGGAGGATTGCCCCTCTCGCCGCCCCCCCCGCCCAACTGCTCGGCGGGGCTGCGGTGCGGCGGGCGGGGGGAAAAGGGGGGGAGAGGAGCCGGCGCCGCGGGGAGGAGGGAGAAGTAGACCTGGTGGCTCCACGAGGAGGGAGGGGGCGGGGGGGGAGACAGCGGGGAGGAGGAGGGAGAAGTAGACCTGGTGGCTCCACGAGGAGGGAGGGGGCGGGGGGAGCGGGGAGGAGGAGGGAGAAGTAGACCTGGTGGCTCCACGAGGAGGGAGGGGGCGGGGGGAGAGAGCGGGGAGGAGGGAGAAGTAGACCTGGTGGCTCCACGAGGAGGGAGGGGGCGGGGAGGATAGAGCGGGGAGGAGGAGGGAGAAGTAGACCTGGTGGCTCCACGAGGAGGGAGGGGGCGGGGGGAGCGGGGAGGAGGAGGGAGAAGTAGACCTGGTGGCTCCACGAGGAGGGAGGGGGCGGGGGGAGAGAGCGGGGAGGAGGGAGAAGTAGACCTGGTGGCTCCACGAGGAGGGAGGGGGCGTGGGGGGAGACAGCGGGGAGGAGGAGGGAGAAGTAGACCTGGTGGCTCCACGAGGAGGGAGGGGGCGGGGGGAGAGAGCGGGGAGGAGGGAGAAGTAGACCTGGTGGCTCCACGAGGAGGGAGGGGGCGGGGGGAGAGAGCGGGGAGGAGGGAGAAGTAGACCTGGTGGCTCCACGAGGAGGGAGGGGGCGGGGAGGAGGAGGGAGAAGTAGACCTGGTGGCTCCACGAGGAGGGAGGGGGCGGGGGAAGGGGGAGACAGCGGGGAGGAGGAGGGAGAAGTAGACCTGGTGGCTCCACGAGGAGGGAGGGGGCGGGGGGAGAGTGCGGACCCCGGCTGCTTCGTGCCGCCGCTCGCTCTGACGTCAGAGGTTCTTGCTCGGCCGTGAGAGGATCGCCACCTGTGCCACTCAGTGCGGCTGACTGCCTGGCCGCTTTGCTTTAGCTGCTTTGGAAAATAAATGCTGTTATCTTTATGTTTGTTATTAGTTTGTTCCGTTGCCTGTTTTCTGCTGTAGCTTTAGGAATCCTGTCATTCCTTACCGTCTTTCAAAACCTCCCCCACCCCTCCACTCCTCAGCTCCCCCTCCCTCTCCCACCCCCCCCCACATCGGCGCGGGCGCCACGGGTAGACCTGACGCCGTTCGTGAAGGCGGAGGGACGGCCCCGCCGAGGGAGGCGAGCGCCATAGACGCGGCCGGGGGGGCGCTCGTCCCGCGACCTCGGACGGGGACCTGTCGGCCGGATCGAGGCTTCCGTGGGCAGATAGGCTTGGCTTTGGCGTGCTCGGGTAGACCTGGCGGCCAGGCCGAGGCCCGCCCGAGGCTGCCGCGGGCAGACGGCTTGGCTTTGGCGTGCCTGGATAGACCTGGCGGCCCTTCCGAGGCCCGCCCGAGGCTGCCGCGGGCAGACGGGCTCCTTTCCGAAGGCTGGCTTGAGCTGGCGGCCCTTCGGGGGCCGGCGGCAGCGCTTTTCCGGCGGCGGGTAGACCTGGCGGCCCGTCGGAGCGAAGCGCGCCTCCGCCCCCCCGCGTACGCTCTGCACGGCACTCCAAGGGAGGCGCGCGCCCGTGTCCCGCCTACAGCCGCCACACGGGCTCGCCCGCCCGCTCGCTCTCTCGCCAACGGGCTGTGTGCCGCTTCAGCTCCTCGCCTTGACGGCACCTGCCTACACCTGGCGGATCGAGGCTGGGGGGGGGGATCGAGGGGGAAGAAGAGGGAGGGCAGGGGATTCACCTGGCCACTTCACCCACCACCACGACGATCGGAGAGCTGGCGGCCGTCAGCTAACGGCGCCTGCCTACGCGCTTTCCTGGAGCCCTGCGCTTTCTTCCCCCGCCCTTCTCTTTGCTTCCCTTCTGCTTTCTCATTCCTTTCTTCATCGATTCCTTGGCTGATCGATCGATCCATCGATTCGTTCACTCCTTCACTCTTCATTCATTCATTCATTCATTCATTCATTCATTCATTCATTCATTCATTCATTCACAAATACACCTCTTTCCGTTCCCTCCCTTCCCCCCTTCTCCCCGTTGCCACGCCGGTCTTCCCCAGCAGCCAGCCTAGAAGCGGGTCAGAGCTCAAGATCGCCGCGAGGCGGGGAAGCGCCGTGTAGACGGACGGGGCCGCGGGCGGCGGACAGCCGCTGCCCTCGCGAGCCCGCGAGCCCGAGCCGAAGCGCGAGCCCGAAGCCGACTCCGAGCCCGATCCGCCCCGGCCGCGGAGCCGACCGTCGCGGGAGGCGAGGCAGCGCCCGCCCGCCCGCCTTTGCGCCCCGGACGGGGCCCGCCCGGGGAAAAAAACGCTGGAGGCGGGCGCGAGCTCGTCGCTCTGCTCCCTCCCTCCCTCCCTCCCTCCCTCCCGCGCGATCTAGCTGCCCGCCGGCCGGGACACGGGCTCGGCGGGAGCCTGACGACCGGCCGGCTTGAAGCTCCGTGCCCGGAATAATGCGTACCCCTCTCGCCTACGTGTGGCGCCGGCTTCCCGCCGAGCAGAGCGGCCGGCGACGAGCTAGGAGGATTGCCCCTCTCGCCGCCCCCCCCGCCCAACTGCTCGGCGGGGCTGCGGTGCGGCGGGCGGGGGGAAAAGAGGGGGAGAGGAGCCGGCGCCGCGGGGAGGAGGGAGAAGTAGACCTGGTGGCTCCACGAGGAGGGAGGGGGCGGGGGGGGAGACAGCGGGGAGGAGGGAGAAGTAGACCTGGTGGCTCCACGAGGAGGGAGGGGGCGGGGGGAGCGGGGAGGAGGAGGGAGAAGTAGACCTGGTGGCTCCACGAGGAGGGAGGGGGCGGGGGGAGAGAGCGGGGAGGAGGGAGAAGTAGACCTGGTGGCTCCACGAGGAGGGAGGGGGCGGGGAGGATAGAGCGGGGAGGAGGAGGGAGAAGTAGACCTGGTGGCTCCACGAGGAGGGAGGGGGCGGGGGGAGCGGGGAGGAGGAGGAGGGAGAAGTAGACCTGGTGGCTCCACGAGGAGGGAGGGGGCGGGGGGAGAGAGCGGGGAGGAGGGAGAAGTAGACCTGGTGGCTCCACGAGGAGGGAGGGGGCGGGGAGGAGGAGGGAGAAGTAGACCTGGTGGCTCCACGAGGAGGGAGGGGGCGGGGGAAGGGGGAGACAGCGGGGAGGAGGAGGGAGAAGTAGACCTGGTGGCTCCACGAGGAGGGAGGGGGCGGGGGGAGAGAGCGGGGAGGAGGGAGAAATAGACCTGGTGGCTCCACGAGGAGGGAGGGGGCGGGGAGGAGGAGGGAGAAGTAGACCTGGTGGCTCCACGAGGAGGGAGGGGGCGGGGGAAGGGGGAGACAGCGGGGAGGAGGAGGGAGAAGTAGACCTGGTGGCTCCACGAGGAGGGAGGGGGCGGGGGTGAGAGCGGACCCCGGCTGCTTCGTGCCGCCGCTCGCTCTGACGTCAGAGGTTCTTGCTCGGCCGTGAGAGGATCGCCACCTGTGCCACTCAGTGCGGCTGACTGCCTGGCCGCTTTGCTTTAGCTGCTTTGGAAAATAAATGCTGTTATCTTTATGTTTGTTATTAGTTTGTTCCGTTGCCTGTTTTCTGCTGTAGCTTTAGGAATCCTGTCATTCCTTACCGTCTTTCAAAACCTCCCCCACCCCTCCACTCCTCAGCTCCCCCTCCCTCTCCCACCCCCCCCCACATCGGCGCGGGCGCCACGGGTAGACCTGACGCCGTTCGGGAAGGCGGAGGGACGGCCCCGCCGAGGGAGGCGAGCGCCATAGACGCGGCCGGGGGGGCGCTCGTCCCGCGACCTCGGACGGGGACCTGTCGGCCGGATCGAGGCTTCCGTGGGCAGATAGGCTTGGCTTTGGCGTGCTCGGGTAGACCTGGCGGCCAGGCCGAGGCCCGCCCGAGGCTGCCGCGGGCAGACGGCTTGGCTTTGGCGTGCCTGGATAGACCTGGCGGCCCTTCCGAGGCCCGCCCGAGGCTGCCGCGGGCAGACGGGCTCCTTTCCGAAGGCTGGCTTGAGCTGGCGGCCCTTCGGGGGCCGGCGGCAGCGCTTTTCCGGCGGCGGGTAGACCTGGCGGCCCGTCGGAGCGAAGCGCGCCTCCGCCCCCCCGCGTACGCTCTGCAAGGCACTCCAAGGGAGGCGCGCGCCCGTGTCCCGCCTACAGCCGCCACACGGGCTCGCCCGCCCGCTCGCTCTCTCGCCAACGGGCTGTGTGCCGCTTCAGCTCCTCGCCTTGACGGCACCTGCCTACACCTGGCGGATCGAGGCTGGGGGGGGGGATCGAGGGGGAAGAAGAGGGAGGGCAGGGGATTCACCTGGCCACTTCACCCACCACCACGACGATCGGAGAGCTGGCGGCCGTCAGCTAACGGCGCCTGCCTACGCGCTTTCCTGGAGCCCTGCGCTTTCTTCCCCCGCCCTTCTCTTTGCTTCCCTTCTGCTTTCTCATTCCTTTCTTCATCGATTCCTTGGCTGATCGATCGATCCATCGATTCGTTCACTCCTTCACTCTTCATTCATTCATTCATTCATTCATTCATTCATTCACAAATACACCTCTTTCCGTTCCCTCCCTTCCCCCCTTCTCCCCGTTGCCACGCCGGTCTTCCCCAGCAGCCAGCCTAGAAGCGGGTCAGAGCTCAAGATCGCCGCGAGGCGGGGAAGCGCCGTGTAGACGGACGGGGCCGCGGGCGGCGGACAGCCGCTGCCCTCGCGAGCCCGCGAGCCCGAGCCGAAGCGCGAGCCCGAAGCCGACTCCGAGCCCGATCCGCCCCGGCCGCGGAGCCGACCGTCGCGGGAGGCGAGGCAGCGCCCGCCCGCCCGCCTTTGCGCCCCGGACGGGGCCCGCCCGGGGAAAAAAACGCTGGAGGCGGGCGCGAGCTCGTCGCTCTGCTCCCTCCCTCCCTCCCTCCCTCCCTCCCGCGCGATCTAGCTGCCCGCCGGCCGGGACACGGGCTCGGCGGGAGCCTGACGACCGGCCGGCTTGAAGCTCCGTGCCCGGAATAATGCGTACCCCCCTCGCCTACGTGTGGCGCCGGCTTCCCGCCGAGCAGAGCGGCCGGCGACGAGCTAGGAGGATTGCCCCTCTCGCCGCCCCCCCCGCCCAACTGCTCGGCGGGGCTGCGGTGCGGCGGGCGGGGGGAAAAGAGGGGGAGAGGAGCCGGCGCCGCGGGGAGGAGGGAGAAGTAGACCTGGTGGCTCCACGAGGAGGGAGGGGGCGGGGGAAGGGGGAGACAGCGGGGAGGAGGAGGGAGAAGTAGACCTGGTGGCTCCACGAGGAGGGAGGGGGCGGGGGAAGGGGGAGACAGCGGGGAGGAGGAGGGAGAAGTAGACCTGGTGGCTCCACGAGGAGGGAGGGGGCGGGGGGAGAGAGCGGACCCCGGCTGCTTCGTGCCGCCGCTCGCTCTGACGTCAGAGGTTCTTGCTCGGCCGTGAGAGGATCGCCACCTGTGCCACTCAGTGCGGCTGACTGCCTGGCCGCTTTGCTTTAGCTGCTTTGGAAAATAAATGCTGTTATCTTTATGTTTGTTATTAGTTTGTTCCGTTGCCTGTTTTCTGCTGTAGCTTTAGGAATCCTGTCATTCCTTACCGTCTTTCAAAACCTCCCCCACCCCTCCACTCCTCAGCTCCCCCTCCCTCTCCCACCCCCCCCCCACATCGGCGCGGGCGCCACGGGTAGACCTGACGCCGTTCGGGAAGGCGGAGGGACGGCCCCGCCGAGGGAGGCGAGCGCCATAGACGCGGCCGGGGGGGCGCTCGTCCCGCGACCTCGGACGGGGACCTGTCGGCCGGATCGAGGCTTCCGTGGGCAGATAGGCTTGGCTTTGGCGTGCTCGGGTAGACCTGGCGGCCAGGCCGAGGCCCGCCCGAGGCTGCCGCGGGCAGACGGCTTGGCTTTGGCGTGCCTGGATAGACCTGGCGGCCCTTCCGAGGCCCGCCCGAGGCTGCCGCGGGCAGACGGGCTCCTTTCCGAAGGCTGGCTTGAGCTGGCGGCCCTTCGGGGGCCGGCGGCAGCGCTTTTCCGGCGGCGGGTAGACCTGGCGGCCCGTCGGAGCGAAGCGCGCCTCCGCCCCCCCGCGTACGCTCTGCACGGCACTCCAAGGGAGGCGCGCGCCCGTGTCCCGCCTACAGCCGGCACACGGGCTCGCCCGCCCGCTCGCTCTCTCGCCAACGGGCTGTGTGCCGCTTCAGCTCCTCGCCTTGACGGCACCTGCCTACACCTGGCGGATCGAGGCTGGGGGGGGGGGATCGAGGGGGAAGAAGAGGGAGGGCAGGGGATTCACCTGGCCACTTCACCCACCACCACGACGATCGGAGAGCTGGCGGCCGTCAGCTAACGGCGCCTGCCTACGCGCTTTCCTGGAGCCCTGCGCTTTCTTCCCCCGCCCTTCTCTTTGCTTCCCTTCTGCTTTCTCATTCCTTTCTTCATCGATTCCTTGGCTGATCGATCGATCCATCGATTCGTTCACTCCTTCACTCTTCATTCATTCATTCATTCATTCATTCATTCATTCATTCATTCATTCATTCACAAATACACCTCTTTTCGTTCCCTCCCTTCCCCCCTTCTCCCCGTTGCCACGCCGGTCTTCCCCAGCAGCCAGCCTAGAAGCGGGTCAGAGCTCAAGATCGCCGCGAGGCGGGGAAGCGCCGTGTAGACGGACGGGGCCGCGGGCGGCGGACAGCCGCTGCCCTCGCGAGCCCGCGAGCCCGAGCCGAAGCGCGAGCCCGAAGCCGACTCCGAGCCCGATCCGCCCCGGCCGCGGAGCCGACCGTCGCGGGAGGCGAGGCAGCGCCCGCCCGCCCGCCTTTGCGCCCCGGACGGGGCCCGCCCGGGGAAAAAAACGCTGGAGGCGGGCGCGAGCTCGTCGCTCTGCTCCCTCCCTCCCTCCCTCCCTCCCTCCCTCCCGCGCGATCTAGCTGCCCGCCGGCCGGGACACGGGCTCGGCGGGAGCCTGACGACCGGCCGGCTTGAAGCTCCGTGCCCGGAATAATGCGTACCCCCCTCGCCTACGTGTGGCGCCGGCTTCCCGCCGAGCAGAGCGGCCGGCGACGAGCTAGGAGGATTGCCCCTCTCGCCGCCCCCCCCGCCCAACTGCTCGGCGGGGCTGCGGTGCGGCGGGCGGGGGGAAAAGAGGGGGAGAGGAGCCGGCGCCGCGGGGAGGAGGGAGAAGTAGACCTGGTGGCTCCACGAGGAGGGAGGGGGCGGGGGGGGAGACAGCGGGGAGGAGGAGGGAGAAGTAGACCTGGTGGCTCCACGAGGAGGGAGGGGGCGGGGGGAGCGGGGTGGAGGAGGGAGAAGTAGACCTGGTGGCTCCACGAGGAGGGAGGGGGCGGGGAGGATAGAGCGGGGAGGAGGAGGGAGAAGTAGACCTGGTGGCTCCACGAGGAGGGAGGGGGCGGGGGGAGCGGGGAGGAGGAGGGAGAAGTAGACCTGGTGGCTCCACGAGGAGGGAGGGGGCGGGGGGAGAGAGCGGGGAGGAGGGAGAAGTAGACCTGGTGGCTCCACGAGGAGGGAGGGGGCGGGGAGGATAGAGCGGGGAGGAGGAGGGAGAAGTAGACCTGGTGGCTCCACGAGGAGGGAGGGGGCGGGGGGAGCGGGGAGGAGGAGGGAGAAGTAGACCTGGTGGCTCCACGAGGAGGGAGGGGGCGGGGGGAGAGAGCGGGGAGGAGGAGGGAGAAGTAGACCTGGTGGCTCCACGAGGAGGGAGGGGGCGGGGGGGGAGACAGCGGGGAGGAGGAGGGAGAAGTAGACCTGGTGGCTCCACGAGGAGGGAGGGGGCGGGGGGAGAGAGCGGGAAGAGGGAGAAGTAGACCTGGTGGCTCCACGAGGAGGGAGGGGGCGGGGGGAGAGAGCGGGGAGGAGGGAGAAGTAGACCTGGTGGCTCCACGAGGAGGGAGGGGGCGGGGAGGAGGAGGGAGAAGTAGACCTGGTGGCTCCACGAGGAGGGAGGGGGCGGGGGAAGGGGGAGACAGCGGGGAGGAGGAGGGAGAAGTAGACCTGGTGGCTCCACGAGGAGGGAGGGGGCGGGGGGAGAGAGCGGACCCCGGCTGCTTCGTGCCGCCGCTCGCTCTGACGTCAGAGGTTCTTGCTCGGCCGTGAGAGGATCGCCACCTGTGCCACTCAGTGCGGCTGACTGCCTGGCCGCTTTGCTTTAGCTGCTTTGGAAAATAAATGCTGTTATCTTTATGTTTGTTATTAGTTTGTTCCGTTGCCTGTTTTCTGCTGTAGCTTTAGGAATCCTGTCATTCCTTACCGTCTTTCAAAACCTCCCCCACCCCTCCACTCCTCAGCTCCCCCTCCCTCTCCCACCCCCCCCCACATCGGCGCGGGCGCCACGGGTAGACCTGACGCCGTTCGGGAAGGCGGAGGGACGGCCCCGCCGAGGGAGGCGAGCGCCATAGACGCGGCCGGGGGGGCGCTCGTCCCGCGACCTCGGACGGGGACCTGTCGGCCGGATCGAGGCTTCCGTGGGCAGATAGGCTTGGCTTTGGCGTGCTCGGGTAGACCTGGCGGCCAGGCCGAGGCCCGCCCGAGGCTGCCGCGGGCAGACGGCTTGGCTTTGGCGTGCCTGGATAGACCTGGCGGCCCTTCCGAGGCCCGCCCGAGGCTGCCGCGGGCAGACGGGCTCCTTTCCGAAGGCTGGCTTGAGCTGGCGGCCCTTCGGGGGCCGGCGGCAGCGCTTTTCCGGCGGCGGGTAGACCTGGCGGCCCGTCGGAGCGAAGCGCGCCTCCGCCCCCCCGCGTACGCTCTGCACGGCACTCCAAGGGAGGCGCGCGCCCGTGTCCCGCCTACAGCCGGCACACGGGCTCGCCCGCCCGCTCGCTCTCTCGCCAACGGGCTGTGTGCCGCTTCAGCTCCTCGCCTTGACGGCACCTGCCTACACCTGGCGGATCGAGGCTGGGGGGGGGGATCGAGGGGGAAGAAGAGGGAGGGCAGGGGATTCACCTGGCCACTTCACCCACCACCACGACGATCGGAGAGCTGGCGGCCGTCAGCTAACGGCGCCTGCCTACGCGCTTTCCTGGAGCCCTGCGCTTTCTTCCCCCGCCCTTCTCTTTGCTTCCCTTCTGCTTTCTCATTCCTTTCTTCATCGATTCCTTGGCTGATCGATCGATCCATCGATTCGTTCACTCCTTCACTCTTCATTCATTCATTCATTCATTCATTCATTCATTCATTCATTCATTCATTCATTCACAAATACACCTCTTTCCGTTCCCTCCCTTCCCCCCTTCTCCCCGTTGCCACGCCGGTCTTCCCCAGCAGCCAGCCTAGAAGCGGGTCAGAGCTCAAGATCGCCGCGAGGCGGGGAAGCACCGTGTAGACGGACAGGGCCGCGGGCGGCGGACAGCCGCTGCCCTCGCGAGCCCGCGAGCCCGAGCCGAAGCGCGAGCCCGAAGCCGACTCCGAGCCCGATCCGCCCCGGCCGCGGAGCCGACCGTCGCGGGAGGCGAGGCAGCGCCCGCCCGCCCGCCTTTGCGCCCCGGACGGGGCCCGCCCGGGGAAAAAAACGCTGGAGGCGGGCGCGAGCTCGTCGCTCTGCTCCCTCCCTCCCTCCCTCCCTCCCTCCCGCGCGATCTAGCTGCCCGCCGGCCGGGACACGGGCTCGGCGGGAGCCTGACGACCGGCCGGCTTGAAGCTCCGTGCCCGGAATAATGCGTACCCCCCTCGCCTACGTGTGGCGCCGGCTTCCCGCCGAGCAGAGCGGCCGGCGACGAGCTAGGAGGATTGCCCCTCTCGCCGCCCCCCCCGCCCAACTGCTCGGCGGGGCTGCGGTGCGGCGGGCGGGGGGAAAAGAGGGGGAGAGGAGCCGGCGCCGCGGGGAGGAGGGAGAAGTAGACCTGGTGGCTCCACGAGGAGGGAGGGGGCGGGGGAAGGGGGAGACAGCGGGGAGGAGGAGGGAGAAGTAGACCTGGTGGCTCCACGAGGAGGGAGGGGGCGGGGGAAGGGGGAGACAGCGGGGAGGAGGAGGGAGAAGTAGACCTGGTGGCTCCACGAGGAGGGAGGGGGCGGGGGGAGAGAGCGGACCCCGGCTGCTTCGTGCCGCCGCTCGCTCTGACGTCAGAGGTTCTTGCTCGGCCGTGAGAGGATCGCCACCTGTGCCACTCAGTGCGGCTGACTGCCTGGCCGCTTTGCTTTAGCTGCTTTGGAAAATAAATGCTGTTATCTTTATGTTTGTTATTAGTTTGTTCCGTTGCCTGTTTTCTGCTGTAGCTTTAGGAATCCTGTCATTCCTTACCGTCTTTCAAAACCTCCCCCACCCCTCCACTCCTCAGCTCCCCCTCCCTCTCCCACCCCCCCCCACATCGGCGCGGGCGCCACGGGTAGACCTGACGCCGTTCGGGAAGGCGGAGGGACGGCCCCGCCGAGGGAGGCGAGCGCCATAGACGCGGCCGGGGGGGCGCTCGTCCCGCGACCTCGGACGGGGACCTGTCGGCCGGATCGAGGCTTCCGTGGGCAGATAGGCTTGGCTTTGGCGTGCTCGGGTAGACCTGGCGGCCAGGCCGAGGCCCGCCCGAGGCTGCCGCGGGCAGACGGCTTGGCTTTGGCGTGCCTGGATAGACCTGGCGGCCCTTCCGAGGCCCGCCCGAGGCTGCCGCGGGCAGACGGGCTCCTTTCCGAAGGCTGGCTTGAGCTGGCGGCCCTTCGGGGGCCGGCGGCAGCGCTTTTCCGGCGGCGGGTAGACCTGGCGGCCCGTCGGAGCGAAGCGCGCCTCCGCCCCCCCGCGTACGCTCTGCACGGCACTCCAAGGGAGGCGCGCGCCCGTGTCCCGCCTACAGCCGGCACACGGGCTCGCCCGCCCGCTCGCTCTCTCGCCAACGGGCTGTGTGCCGCTTCAGCTCCTCGCCTTGACGGCACCTGCCTACACCTGGCGGATCGAGGCTGGGGGGGGGGATCGAGGGGGAAGAAGAGGGAGGGCAGGGGATTCACCTGGCCACTTCACCCACCACCACGACGATCGGAGAGCTGGCGGCCGTCAGCTAACGGCGCCTGCCTACGCGCTTTCCTGGAGCCCTGCGCTTTCTTCCCCCGCCCTTCTCTTTGCTTCCCTTCTGCTTTCTCATTCCTTTCTTCATCGATTCCTTGGCTGATCGATCGATCCATCGATTCGTTCACTCCTTCACTCTTCATTCATTCATTCATTCATTCATTCATTCATTCATTCATTCATTCACAAATACACCTCTTTTCGTTCCCTCCCTTCCCCCCTTCTCCCCGTTGCCACGCCGGTCTTCCCCAGCAGCCAGCCTAGAAGCGGGTCAGAGCTCAAGATCGCCGCGAGGCGGGGAAGCGCCGTGTAGACGGACGGGGCCGCGGGCGGCGGACAGCCGCTGCCCTCGCGAGCCCGCGAGCCCGAGCCGAAGCGCGAGCCCGAAGCCGACTCCGAGCCCGATCCGCCCCGGCCGCGGAGCCGACCGTCGCGGGAGGCGAGGCAGCGCCCGCCCGCCCGCCTTTGCGCCCCGGACGGGGCCCGCCCGGGGAAAAAAACGCTGGAGGCGGGCGCGAGCTCGTCGCTCTGCTCCCTCCCTCCCTCCCTCCCTCCCGCGCGATCTAGCTGCCCGCCGGCCGGGACACGGGCTCGGCGGGAGCCTGACGACCGGCCGGCTTGAAGCTCCGTGCCCGGAATAATGCGTACCCCCCTCGCCTACGTGTGGCGCCGGCTTCCCGCCGAGCAGAGCGGCCGGCGACGAGCTAGGAGGATTGCCCCTCTCGCCGCCCCCCCCGCCCAACTGCTCGGCGGGGCTGCGGTGCGGCGGGCGGGGGGAAAAGAGGGGGAGAGGAGCCGGCGCCGCGGGGAGGAGGGAGAAGTAGACCTGGTGGCTCCACGAGGAGGGAGGGGGCGGGGGAAGGGGGAGACAGCGGGGAGGAGGAGGGAGAAGTAGACCTGGTGGCTCCACGAGGAGGGAGGGGGCGGGGGGAGAGAGCGGACCCCGGCTGCTTCGTGCCGCCGCTCGCTCTGACGTCAGAGGTTCTTGCTCGGCCGTGAGAGGATCGCCACCTGTGCCACTCAGTGCGGCTGACTGCCTGGCCGCTTTGCTTTAGCTGCTTTGGAAAATAAATGCTGTTATCTTTATGTTTGTTATTAGTTTGTTCCGTTGCCTGTTTTCTGCTGTAGCTTTAGGAATCCTGTCATTCCTTACCGTCTTTCAAAACCTCCCCCACCCCTCCACTCCTCAGCTCCCCCTCCCTCTCCCACCCCCCCCCACATCGGCGCGGGCGCCACGGGTAGACCTGACGCCGTTCGGGAAGGCGGAGGGACGGCCCCGCCGAGGGAGGCGAGCGCCATAGACGCGGCCGGGGGGGCGCTCGTCCCGCGACCTCGGACGGGGACCTGTCGGCCGGATCGAGGCTTCCGTGGGCAGATAGGCTTGGCTTTGGCGTGCTCGGGTAGACCTGGCGGCCAGGCCGAGGCCCGCCCGAGGCTGCCGCGGGCAGACGGCTTGGCTTTGGCGTGCCTGGATAGACCTGGCGGCCCTTCCGAGGCCCGCCCGAGGCTGCCGCGGGCAGACGGGCTCCTTTCCGAAGGCTGGCTTGAGCTGGCGGCCCTTCGGGGGCCGGCGGCAGCGCTTTTCCGGCGGCGGGTAGACCTGGCGGCCCGTCGGAGCGAAGCGCGCCTCCGCCCCCCCGCGTACGCTCTGCACGGCACTCCAAGGGAGGCGCGCGCCCGTGTCCCGCCTACAGCCGGCACACGGGCTCGCCCGCCCGCTCGCTCTCTCGCCAACGGGCTGTGTGCCGCTTCAGCTCCTCGCCTTGACGGCACCTGCCTACACCTGGCGGATCGAGGCTGGGGGGGGGGATCGAGGGGGAAGAAGAGGGAGGGCAGGGGATTCACCTGGCCACTTCACCCACCACCACGACGATCGGAGAGCTGGCGGCCGTCAGCTAACGGCGCCTGCCTACGCGCTTTCCTGGAGCCCTGCGCTTTCTTCCCCCGCCCTTCTCTTTGCTTCCCTTCTGCTTTCTCATTCCTTTCTTCATCGATTCCTTGGCTGATCGATCGATCCATCGATTCGTTCACTCCTTCACTCTTCATTCATTCATTCATTCATTCATTCATTCATTCATTCATTCATTCACAAATACACCTCTTTTCGTTCCCTCCCTTCCCCCCTTCTCCCCGTTGCCACGCCGGTCTTCCCCAGCAGCCAGCCTAGAAGCGGGTCAGAGCTCAAGATCGCCGCGAGGCGGGGAAGCGCCGTGTAGACGGACGGGGCCGCGGGCGGCGGACAGCCGCTGCCCTCGCGAGCCCGCGAGCCCGAGCCGAAGCGCGAGCCCGAAGCCGACTCCGAGCCCGATCCGCCCCGGCCGCGGAGCCGACCGTCGCGGGAGGCGAGGCAGCGCCCGCCCGCCCGCCTTTGCGCCCCGGACGGGGCCCGCCCGGGGAAAAAAACGCTGGAGGCGGGCGCGAGCTCGTCGCTCTGCTCCCTCCCTCCCTCCCTCCCTCCCTCCCGCGCGATCTAGCTGCCCGCCGGCCGGGACACGGGCTCGGCGGGAGCCTGACGACCGGCCGGCTTGAAGCTCCGTGCCCGGAATAATGCGTACCCCCCTCGCCTACGTGTGGCGCCGGCTTCCCGCCGAGCAGAGCGGCCGGCGACGAGCTAGGAGGATTGCCCCTCTCGCCGCCCCCCCCGCCCAACTGCTCGGCGGGGCTGCGGTGCGGCGGGCGGGGGGAAAAGAGGGGGAGAGGAGCCGGCGCCGCGGGGAGGAGGGAGAAGTAGACCTGGTGGCTCCACGAGGAGGGAGGGGGCGGGGGAAGGGGGAGACAGCGGGGAGGAGGAGGGAGAAGTAGACCTGGTGGCTCCACGAGGAGGGAGGGGGCGGGGGAAGGGGGAGACAGCGGGGAGGAGGAGGGAGAAGTAGACCTGGTGGCTCCACGAGGAGGGAGGGGGCGGGGGGAGAGAGCGGACCCCGGCTGCTTCGTGCCGCCGCTCGCTCTGACGTCAGAGGTTCTTGCTCGGCCGTGAGAGGATCGCCACCTGTGCCACTCAGTGCGGCTGACTGCCTGGCCGCTTTGCTTTAGCTGCTTTGGAAAATAAATGCTGTTATCTTTATGTTTGTTATTAGTTTGTTCCGTTGCCTGTTTTCTGCTGTAGCTTTAGGAATCCTGTCATTCCTTACCGTCTTTCAAAACCTCCCCCACCCCTCCACTCCTCAGCTCCCCCTCCCTCTCCCACCCCCCCCCACATCGGCGCGGGCGCCACGGGTAGACCTGACGCCGTTCGGGAAGGCGGAGGGACGGCCCCGCCGAGGGAGGCGAGCGCCATAGACGCGGCCGGGGGGGCGCTCGTCCCGCGACCTCGGACGGGGACCTGTCGGCCGGATCGAGGCTTCCGTGGGCAGATAGGCTTGGCTTTGGCGTGCTCGGGTAGACCTGGCGGCCAGGCCGAGGCCCGCCCGAGGCTGCCGCGGGCAGACGGCTTGGCTTTGGCGTGCCTGGATAGACCTGGCGGCCCTTCCGAGGCCCGCCCGAGGCTGCCGCGGGCAGACGGGCTCCTTTCCGAAGGCTGGCTTGAGCTGGCGGCCCTTCGGGGGCCGGCGGCAGCGCTTTTCCGGCGGCGGGTAGACCTGGCGGCCCGTCGGAGCGAAGCGCGCCTCCGCCCCCCCGCGTACGCTCTGCACGGCACTCCAAGGGAGGCGCGCGCCCGTGTCCCGCCTACAGCCGGCACACGGGCTCGCCCGCCCGCTCGCTCTCTCGCCAACGGGCTGTGTGCCGCTTCAGCTCCTCGCCTTGACGGCACCTGCCTACACCTGGCGGATCGAGGCTGGGGGGGGGGATCGAGGGGGAAGAAGAGGGAGGGCAGGGGATTCACCTGGCCACTTCACCCACCACCACGACGATCGGAGAGCTGGCGGCCGTCAGCTAACGGCGCCTGCCTACGCGCTTTCCTGGAGCCCTGCGCTTTCTTCCCCCGCCCTTCTCTTTGCTTCCCTTCTGCTTTCTCATTCCTTTCTTCATCGATTCCTTGGCTGATCGATCGATCCATCGATTCGTTCACTCCTTCACTCTTCATTCATTCATTCATTCATTCATTCATTCATTCATTCATTCATTCATTCATTCACAAATACACCTCTTTCCGTTCCCTCCCTTCCCCCCTTCTCCCCGTTGCCACGCCGGTCTTCCCCAGCAGCCAGCCTAGAAGCGGGTCAGAGCTCAAGATCGCCGCGAGGCGGGGAAGCACCGTGTAGACGGACAGGGCCGCGGGCGGCGGACAGCCGCTGCCCTCGCGAGCCCGCGAGCCCGAGCCGAAGCGCGAGCCCGAAGCCGACTCCGAGCCCGATCCGCCCCGGCCGCGGAGCCGACCGTCGCGGGAGGCGAGGCAGCGCCCGCCCGCCCGCCTTTGCGCCCCGGACGGGGCCCGCCCGGGGAAAAAAACGCTGGAGGCGGGCGCGAGCTCGTCGCTCTGCTCCCTCCCTCCCTCCCTCCCTCCCTCCCGCGCGATCTAGCTGCCCGCCGGCCGGGACACGGGCTCGGCGGGAGCCTGACGACCGGCCGGCTTGAAGCTCCGTGCCCGGAATAATGCGTACCCCCCTCGCCTACGTGTGGCGCCGGCTTCCCGCCGAGCAGAGCGGCCGGCGACGAGCTAGGAGGATTGCCCCTCTCGCCGCCCCCCCCGCCCAACTGCTCGGCGGGGCTGCGGTGCGGCGGGCGGGGGGAAAAGAGGGGGAGAGGAGCCGGCGCCGCGGGGAGGAGGGAGAAGTAGACCTGGTGGCTCCACGAGGAGGGAGGGGGCGGGGGAAGGGGGAGACAGCGGGGAGGAGGAGGGAGAAGTAGACCTGGTGGCTCCACGAGGAGGGAGGGGGCGGGGGAAGGGGGAGACAGCGGGGAGGAGGAGGGAGAAGTAGACCTGGTGGCTCCACGAGGAGGGAGGGGGCGGGGGGAGAGAGCGGACCCCGGCTGCTTCGTGCCGCCGCTCGCTCTGACGTCAGAGGTTCTTGCTCGGCCGTGAGAGGATCGCCACCTGTGCCACTCAGTGCGGCTGACTGCCTGGCCGCTTTGCTTTAGCTGCTTTGGAAAATAAATGCTGTTATCTTTATGTTTGTTATTAGTTTGTTCCGTTGCCTGTTTTCTGCTGTAGCTTTAGGAATCCTGTCATTCCTTACCGTCTTTCAAAACCTCCCCCACCCCTCCACTCCTCAGCTCCCCCTCCCTCTCCCACCCCCCCCCACATCGGCGCGGGCGCCACGGGTAGACCTGACGCCGTTCGGGAAGGCGGAGGGACGGCCCCGCCGAGGGAGGCGAGCGCCATAGACGCGGCCGGGGGGGCGCTCGTCCCGCGACCTCGGACGGGGACCTGTCGGCCGGATCGAGGCTTCCGTGGGCAGATAGGCTTGGCTTTGGCGTGCTCGGGTAGACCTGGCGGCCAGGCCGAGGCCCGCCCGAGGCTGCCGCGGGCAGACGGCTTGGCTTTGGCGTGCCTGGATAGACCTGGCGGCCCTTCCGAGGCCCGCCCGAGGCTGCCGCGGGCAGACGGGCTCCTTTCCGAAGGCTGGCTTGAGCTGGCGGCCCTTCGGGGGCCGGCGGCAGCGCTTTTCCGGCGGCGGGTAGACCTGGCGGCCCGTCGGAGCGAAGCGCGCCTCCGCCCCCCCGCGTACGCTCTGCACGGCACTCCAAGGGAGGCGCGCGCCCGTGTCCCGCCTACAGCCGGCACACGGGCTCGCCCGCCCGCTCGCTCTCTCGCCAACGGGCTGTGTGCCGCTTCAGCTCCTCGCCTTGACGGCACCTGCCTACACCTGGCGGATCGAGGCTGGGGGGGGGGATCGAGGGGGAAGAAGAGGGAGGGCAGGGGATTCACCTGGCCACTTCACCCACCACCACGACGATCGGAGAGCTGGCGGCCGTCAGCTAACGGCGCCTGCCTACGCGCTTTCCTGGAGCCCTGCGCTTTCTTCCCCCGCCCTTCTCTTTGCTTCCCTTCTGCTTTCTCATTCCTTTCTTCATCGATTCCTTGGCTGATCGATCGATCCATCGATTCGTTCACTCCTTCACTCTTCATTCATTCATTCATTCATTCATTCATTCATTCATTCATTCATTCACAAATACACCTCTTTTCGTTCCCTCCCTTCCCCCCTTCTCCCCGTTGCCACGCCGGTCTTCCCCAGCAGCCAGCCTAGAAGCGGGTCAGAGCTCAAGATCGCCGCGAGGCGGGGAAGCGCCGTGTAGACGGACGGGGCCGCGGGCGGCGGACAGCCGCTGCCCTCGCGAGCCCGCGAGCCCGAGCCGAAGCGCGAGCCCGAAGCCGACTCCGAGCCCGATCCGCCCCGGCCGCGGAGCCGACCGTCGCGGGAGGCGAGGCAGCGCCCGCCCGCCCGCCTTTGCGCCCCGGACGGGGCCCGCCCGGGGAAAAAAACGCTGGAGGCGGGCGCGAGCTCGTCGCTCTGCTCCCTCCCTCCCTCCCTCCCTCCCTCCCGCGCGATCTAGCTGCCCGCCGGCCGGGACACGGGCTCGGCGGGAGCCTGACGACCGGCCGGCTTGAAGCTCCGTGCCCGGAATAATGCGTACCCCCCTCGCCTACGTGTGGCGCCGGCTTCCCGCCGAGCAGAGCGGCCGGCGACGAGCTAGGAGGATTGCCCCTCTCGCCGCCCCCCCCGCCCAACTGCTCGGCGGGGCTGCGGTGCGGCGGGCGGGGGGAAAAGAGGGGGAGAGGAGCCGGCGCCGCGGGGAGGAGGGAGAAGTAGACCTGGTGGCTCCACGAGGAGGGAGGGGGCGGGGGAAGGGGGAGACAGCGGGGAGGAGGAGGGAGAAGTAGACCTGGTGGCTCCACGAGGAGGGAGGGGGCGGGGGGAGAGAGCGGACCCCGGCTGCTTCGTGCCGCCGCTCGCTCTGACGTCAGAGGTTCTTGCTCGGCCGTGAGAGGATCGCCACCTGTGCCACTCAGTGCGGCTGACTGCCTGGCCGCTTTGCTTTAGCTGCTTTGGAAAATAAATGCTGTTATCTTTATGTTTGTTATTAGTTTGTTCCGTTGCCTGTTTTCTGCTGTAGCTTTAGGAATCCTGTCATTCCTTACCGTCTTTCAAAACCTCCCCCACCCCTCCACTCCTCAGCTCCCCCTCCCTCTCCCACCCCCCCCCACATCGGCGCGGGCGCCACGGGTAGACCTGACGCCGTTCGGGCAGGCGGAGGGACGGCCCCGCCGAGGGAGGCGAGCGCCATAGACGCGGCCGGGGGGGCGCTCGTCCCGCGACCTCGGACGGGGACCTGTCGGCCGGATCGAGGCTTCCGTGGGCAGATAGGCTTGGCTTTGGCGTGCTCGGGTAGACCTGGCGGCCAGGCCGAGGCCCGCCCGAGGCTGCCGCGGGCAGACGGCTTGGCTTTGGCGTGCCTGGATAGACCTGGCGGCCCTTCCGAGGCCCGCCCGAGGCTGCCGCGGGCAGACGGGCTCCTTTCCGAAGGCTGGCTTGAGCTGGCGGCCCTTCGGGGGCCGGCGGCAGCGCTTTTCCGGCGGCGGGTAGACCTGGCGGCCCGTCGGAGCGAAGCGCGCCTCCGCCCCCCCGCGTACGCTCTGCACGGCACTCCAAGGGAGGCGCGCGCCCGTGTCCCGCCTACAGCCGGCACACGGGCTCGCCCGCCCGCTCGCTCTCTCGCCAACGGGCTGTGTGCCGCTTCAGCTCCTCGCCTTGACGGCACCTGCCTACACCTGGCGGATCGAGGCTGGGGGGGGGGATCGAGGGGGAAGAAGAGGGAGGGCAGGGGATTCACCTGGCCACTTCACCCACCACCACGACGATCGGAGAGCTGGCGGCCGTCAGCTAACGGCGCCTGCCTACGCGCTTTCCTGGAGCCCTGCGCTTTCTTCCCCCGCCCTTCTCTTTGCTTCCCTTCTGCTTTCTCATTCCTTTCTTCATCGATTCCTTGGCTGATCGATCGATCCATCGATTCGTTCACTCCTTCACTCTTCATTCATTCATTCATTCATTCATTCATTCATTCATTCATTCATTCATTCACAAATACACCTCTTTTCGTTCCCTCCCTTCCCCCCTTCTCCCCGTTGCCACGCCGGTCTTCCCCAGCAGCCAGCCTAGAAGCGGGTCAGAGCTCAAGATCGCCGCGAGGCGGGGAAGCGCCGTGTAGACGGACGGGGCCGCGGGCGGCGGACAGCCGCTGCCCTCGCGAGCCCGCGAGCCCGAGCCGAAGCGCGAGCCCGAAGCCGACTCCGAGCCCGATCCGCCCCGGCCGCGGAGCCGACCGTCGCGGGAGGCGAGGCAGCGCCCGCCCGCCCGCCTTTGCGCCCCGGACGGGGCCCGCCCGGGGAAAAAAACGCTGGAGGCGGGCGCGAGCTCGTCGCTCTGCTCCCTCCCTCCCTCCCTCCCTCCCGCGCGATCTAGCTGCCCGCCGGCCGGGACACGGGCTCGGCGGGAGCCTGACGACCGGCCGGCTTGAAGCTCCGTGCCCGGAATAATGCGTACCCCCCTCGCCTACGTGTGGCGCCGGCTTCCCGCCGAGCAGAGCGGCCGGCGACGAGCTAGGAGGATTGCCCCTCTCGCCGCCCCCCCCGCCCAACTGCTCGGCGGGGCTGCGGTGCGGCGGGCGGGGGGAAAAGAGGGGGAGAGGAGCCGGCGCCGCGGGGAGGAGGGAGAAGTAGACCTGGTGGCTCCACGAGGAGGGAGGGGGCGGGGGAAGGGGGAGACAGCGGGGAGGAGGAGGGAGAAGTAGACCTGGTGGCTCCACGAGGAGGGAGGGGGCGGGGGGAGAGAGCGGACCCCGGCTGCTTCGTGCCGCCGCTCGCTCTGACGTCAGAGGTTCTTGCTCGGCCGTGAGAGGATCGCCACCTGTGCCACTCAGTGCGGCTGACTGCCTGGCCGCTTTGCTTTAGCTGCTTTGGAAAATAAATGCTGTTATCTTTATGTTTGTTATTAGTTTGTTCCGTTGCCTGTTTTCTGCTGTAGCTTTAGGAATCCTGTCATTCCTTACCGTCTTTCAAAACCTCCCCCACCCCTCCACTCCTCAGCTCCCCCTCCCTCTCCCACCCCCCCCCACATCGGCGCGGGCGCCACGGGTAGACCTGACGCCGTTCGGGAAGGCGGAGGGACGGCCCCGCCGAGGGAGGCGAGCGCCATAGACGCGGCCGGGGGGGCGCTCGTCCCGCGACCTCGGACGGGGACCTGTCGGCCGGATCGAGGCTTCCGTGGGCAGATAGGCTTGGCTTTGGCGTGCTCGGGTAGACCTGGCGGCCAGGCCGAGGCCCGCCCGAGGCTGCCGCGGGCAGACGGCTTGGCTTTGGCGTGCCTGGATAGACCTGGCGGCCCTTCCGAGGCCCGCCCGAGGCTGCCGCGGGCAGACGGGCTCCTTTCCGAAGGCTGGCTTGAGCTGGCGGCCCTTCGGGGGCCGGCGGCAGCGCTTTTCCGGCGGCGGGTAGACCTGGCGGCCCGTCGGAGCGAAGCGCGCCTCCGCCCCCCCGCGTACGCTCTGCACGGCACTCCAAGGGAGGCGCGCGCCCGTGTCCCGCCTACAGCCGGCACACGGGCTCGCCCGCCCGCTCGCTCTCTCGCCAACGGGCTGTGTGCCGCTTCAGCTCCTCGCCTTGACGGCACCTGCCTACACCTGGCGGATCGAGGCTGGGGGGGGGGATCGAGGGGGAAGAAGAGGGAGGGCAGGGGATTCACCTGGCCACTTCACCCACCACCACGACGATCGGAGAGCTGGCGGCCGTCAGCTAACGGCGCCTGCCTACGCGCTTTCCTGGAGCCCTGCGCTTTCTTCCCCCGCCCTTCTCTTTGCTTCCCTTCTGCTTTCTCATTCCTTTCTTCATCGATTCCTTGGCTGATCGATCGATCCATCGATTCGTTCACTCCTTCACTCTTCATTCATTCATTCATTCATTCATTCATTCATTCATTCATTCATTCATTCATTCACAAATACACCTCTTTCCGTTCCCTCCCTTCCCCCCTTCTCCCCGTTGCCACGCCGGTCTTCCCCAGCAGCCAGCCTAGAAGCGGGTCAGAGCTCAAGATCGCCGCGAGGCGGGGAAGCACCGTGTAGACGGACAGGGCCGCGGGCGGCGGACAGCCGCTGCCCTCGCGAGCCCGCGAGCCCGAGCCGAAGCGCGAGCCCGAAGCCGACTCCGAGCCCGATCCGCCCCGGCCGCGGAGCCGACCGTCGCGGGAGGCGAGGCAGCGCCCGCCCGCCCGCCTTTGCGCCCCGGACGGGGCCCGCCCGGGGAAAAAAACGCTGGAGGCGGGCGCGAGCTCGTCGCTCTGCTCCCTCCCTCCCTCCCTCCCTCCCTCCCGCGCGATCTAGCTGCCCGCCGGCCGGGACACGGGCTCGGCGGGAGCCTGACGACCGGCCGGCTTGAAGCTCCGTGCCCGGAATAATGCGTACCCCCCTCGCCTACGTGTGGCGCCGGCTTCCCGCCGAGCAGAGCGGCCGGCGACGAGCTAGGAGGATTGCCCCTCTCGCCGCCCCCCCCGCCCAACTGCTCGGCGGGGCTGCGGTGCGGCGGGCGGGGGGAAAAGAGGGGGAGAGGAGCCGGCGCCGCGGGGAGGAGGGAGAAGTAGACCTGGTGGCTCCACGAGGAGGGAGGGGGCGGGGGAAGGGGGAGACAGCGGGGAGGAGGAGGGAGAAGTAGACCTGGTGGCTCCACGAGGAGGGAGGGGGCGGGGGAAGGGGGAGACAGCGGGGAGGAGGAGGGAGAAGTAGACCTGGTGGCTCCACGAGGAGGGAGGGGGCGGGGGGAGAGAGCGGACCCCGGCTGCTTCGTGCCGCCGCTCGCTCTGACGTCAGAGGTTCTTGCTCGGCCGTGAGAGGATCGCCACCTGTGCCACTCAGTGCGGCTGACTGCCTGGCCGCTTTGCTTTAGCTGCTTTGGAAAATAAATGCTGTTATCTTTATGTTTGTTATTAGTTTGTTCCGTTGCCTGTTTTCTGCTGTAGCTTTAGGAATCCTGTCATTCCTTACCGTCTTTCAAAACCTCCCCCACCCCTCCACTCCTCAGCTCCCCCTCCCTCTCCCACCCCCCCCCACATCGGCGCGGGCGCCACGGGTAGACCTGACGCCGTTCGGGAAGGCGGAGGGACGGCCCCGCCGAGGGAGGCGAGCGCCATAGACGCGGCCGGGGGGGCGCTCGTCCCGCGACCTCGGACGGGGACCTGTCGGCCGGATCGAGGCTTCCGTGGGCAGATAGGCTTGGCTTTGGCGTGCTCGGGTAGACCTGGCGGCCAGGCCGAGGCCCGCCCGAGGCTGCCGCGGGCAGACGGCTTGGCTTTGGCGTGCCTGGATAGACCTGGCGGCCCTTCCGAGGCCCGCCCGAGGCTGCCGCGGGCAGACGGGCTCCTTTCCGAAGGCTGGCTTGAGCTGGCGGCCCTTCGGGGGCCGGCGGCAGCGCTTTTCCGGCGGCGGGTAGACCTGGCGGCCCGTCGGAGCGAAGCGCGCCTCCGCCCCCCCGCGTACGCTCTGCACGGCACTCCAAGGGAGGCGCGCGCCCGTGTCCCGCCTACAGCCGGCACACGGGCTCGCCCGCCCGCTCGCTCTCTCGCCAACGGGCTGTGTGCCGCTTCAGCTCCTCGCCTTGACGGCACCTGCCTACACCTGGCGGATCGAGGCTGGGGGGGGGGATCGAGGGGGAAGAAGAGGGAGGGCAGGGGATTCACCTGGCCACTTCACCCACCACCACGACGATCGGAGAGCTGGCGGCCGTCAGCTAACGGCGCCTGCCTACGCGCTTTCCTGGAGCCCTGCGCTTTCTTCCCCCGCCCTTCTCTTTGCTTCCCTTCTGCTTTCTCATTCCTTTCTTCATCGATTCCTTGGCTGATCGATCGATCCATCGATTCGTTCACTCCTTCACTCTTCATTCATTCATTCATTCATTCATTCATTCATTCATTCATTCATTCATTCATTCACAAATACACCTCTTTTCGTTCCCTCCCTTCCCCCCTTCTCCCCGTTGCCACGCCGGTCTTCCCCAGCAGCCAGCCTAGAAGCGGGTCAGAGCTCAAGATCGCCGCGAGGCGGGGAAGCGCCGTGTAGACGGACGGGGCCGCGGGCGGCGGACAGCCGCTGCCCTCGCGAGCCCGCGAGCCCGAGCCGAAGCGCGAGCCCGAAGCCGACTCCGAGCCCGATCCGCCCCGGCCGCGGAGCCGACCGTCGCGGGAGGCGAGGCAGCGCCCGCCCGCCCGCCTTTGCGCCCCGGACGGGGCCCGCCCGGGGAAAAAAACGCTGGAGGCGGGCGCGAGCTCGTCGCTCTGCTCCCTCCCTCCCTCCCTCCCTCCCGCGGGATCTAGCTGCCCGCCGGCCGGGACACGGGCTCGGCGGGAGCCTGACGACCGGCCGGCTTGAAGCTCCGTGCCCGGAATAATGCGTACCCCCCTCGCCTACGTGTGGCGCCGGCTTCCCGCCGAGCAGAGCGGCCGGCGACGAGCTAGGAGGATTGCCCCTCTCGCCGCCCCCCCCGCCCAACTGCTCGGCGGGGCTGCGGTGCGGCGGGCGGGGGGAAAAGAGGGGGAGAGGAGCCGGCGCCGCGGGGAGGAGGGAGAAGTAGACCTGGTGGCTCCACGAGGAGGGAGGGGGCGGGGGAAGGGGGAGACAGCGGGGAGGAGGAGGGAGAAGTAGACCTGGTGGCTCCACGAGGAGGGAGGGGGCGGGGGAAGGGGGAGACAGCGGGGAGGAGGAGGGAGAAGTAGACCTGGTGGCTCCACGAGGAGGGAGGGGGCGGGGGGAGAGAGCGGACCCCGGCTGCTTCGGGCCGCCGCTCGCTCTGACGTCAGAGGTTCTTGCTCGGCCGTGAGAGGATCGCCACCTGTGCCACTCAGTGCGGCTGACTGCCTGGCCGCTTTGCTTTAGCTGCTTTGGAAAATAAATGCTGTTATCTTTATGTTTGTTATTAGTTTGTTCCGTTGCCTGTTTTCTGCTGTAGCTTTAGGAATCCTGTCATTCCTTACCGTCTTTCAAAACCTCCCCCACCCCTCCACTCCTCAGCTCCCCCTCCCTCTCCCACCCCCCCCCATCGGCGCGGGCGCCACGGGTAGACCTGACGCCGTTCGTGAAGGCGGAGGGACGGCCCCGCCGAGGGAGGCGAGCGCCATAGACGCGGCCGGGGGGGCGCTCGTCCCGCGACCTCGGACGGGGACCTGTCGGCCGGATCGAGGCTTCCGTGGGCAGATAGGCTTGGCTTTGGCGTGCTCGGGTAGACCTGGCGGCCAGGCCGAGGCCCGCCCGAGGCTGCCGCGGGCAGACGGCTTGGCTTTGGCGTGCCTGGATAGACCTGGCGGCCCTTCCGAGGCCCGCCCGAGGCTGCCGCGGGCAGACGGGCTCCTTTCCGAAGGCTGGCTTGAGCTGGCGGCCCTTCGGGGGCCGGCGGCAGCGCTTTTCCGGCGGCGGGTAGACCTGGCGGCCCGTCGGAGCGAAGCGCGCCTCCGCCCCCCCGCGTACGCTCTGCACGGCACTCCAAGGGAGGCGCGCGCCCGTGTCCCGCCTACAGCCGGCACACGGGCTCGCCCGCCCGCTCGCTCTCTCGCCAACGGGCTGTGTGCCGCTTCAGCTCCTCGCCTTGACGGCACCTGCCTACACCTGGCGGATCGAGGCTGGGGGGGGGGATCGAGGGGGAAGAAGAGGGAGGGCAGGGGATTCACCTGGCCACTTCACCCACCACCACGACGATCGGAGAGCTGGCGGCCGTCAGCTAACGGCGCCTGCCTACGCGCTTTCCTGGAGCCCTGCGCTTTCTTCCCCCGCCCTTCTCTTTGCTTCCCTTCTGCTTTCTCATTCCTTTCTTCATCGATTCCTTGGCTGATCGATCGATCCATCGATTCGTTCACTCCTTCACTCTTCATTCATTCATTCATTCATTCATTCATTCATTCATTCATTCATTCATTCACAAATACACCTCTTTTCGTTCCCTCCCTTCCCCCCTTCTCCCCGTTGCCACGCCGGTCTTCCCCAGCAGCCAGCCTAGAAGCGGGTCAGAGCTCAAGATCGCCGCGAGGCGGGGAAGCGCCGTGTAGACGGACGGGGCCGCGGGCGGCGGACAGCCGCTGCCCTCGCGAGCCCGCGAGCCCGAGCCGAAGCGCGAGCCCGAAGCCGACTCCGAGCCCGATCCGCCCCGGCCGCGGAGCCGACCGTCGCGGGAGGCGAGGCAGCGCCCGCCCGCCCGCCTTTGCGCCCCGGACGGGGCCCGCCCGGGGAAAAAAACGCTGGAGGCGGGCGCGAGCTCGTCGCTCTGCTCCCTCCCTCCCTCCCTCCCTCCCTCCCTCCCGCGCGATCTAGCTGCCCGCCGGCCGGGACACGGGCTCGGCGGGAGCCTGACGACCGGCCGGCTTGAAGCTCCGTGCCCGGAATAATGCGTACCCCCCTCGCCTACGTGTGGCGCCGGCTTCCCGCCGAGCAGAGCGGCCGGCGACGAGCTAGGAGGATTGCCCCTCTCGCCGCCCCCCCCGCCCAACTGCTCGGCGGGGCTGCGGTGCGGCGGGCGGGGGGAAAAGAGGGGGAGAGGAGCCGGCGCCGCGGGGAGGAGGGAGAAGTAGACCTGGTGGCTCCACGAGGAGGGAGGGGGCGGGGGAAGGGGGAGACAGCGGGGAGGAGGAGGGAGAAGTAGACCTGGTGGCTCCACGAGGAGGGAGGGGGCGGGGGAAGGGGGAGACAGCGGGGAGGAGGAGGGAGAAGTAGACCTGGTGGCTCCACGAGGAGGGAGGGGGCGGGGGGAGAGAGCGGACCCCGGCTGCTTCGTGCCGCCGCTCGCTCTGACGTCAGAGGTTCTTGCTCGGCCGTGAGAGGATCGCCACCTGTGCCACTCAGTGCGGCTGACTGCCTGGCCGCTTTGCTTTAGCTGCTTTGGAAAATAAATGCTGTTATCTTTATGTTTGTTATTAGTTTGTTCCGTTGCCTGTTTTCTGCTGTAGCTTTAGGAATCCTGTCATTCCTTACCGTCTTTCAAAACCTCCCCCACCCCTCCACTCCTCAGCTCCCCCTCCCTCTCCCACCCCCCCCCACATCGGCGCGGGCGCCACGGGTAGACCTGACGCCGTTCGGGAAGGCGGAGGGACGGCCCCGCCGAGGGAGGCGAGCGCCATAGACGCGGCCGGGGGGGCGCTCGTCCCGCGACCTCGGACGGGGACCTGTCGGCCGGATCGAGGCTTCCGTGGGCAGATAGGCTTGGCTTTGGCGTGCTCGGGTAGACCTGGCGGCCAGGCCGAGGCCCGCCCGAGGCTGCCGCGGGCAGACGGCTTGGCTTTGGCGTGCCTGGATAGACCTGGCGGCCCTTCCGAGGCCCGCCCGAGGCTGCCGCGGGCAGACGGGCTCCTTTCCGAAGGCTGGCTTGAGCTGGCGGCCCTTCGGGGGCCGGCGGCAGCGCTTTTCCGGCGGCGGGTAGACCTGGCGGCCCGTCGGAGCGAAGCGCGCCTCCGCCCCCCCGCGTACGCTCTGCACGGCACTCCAAGGGAGGCGCGCGCCCGTGTCCCGCCTACAGCCGGCACACGGGCTCGCCCGCCCGCTCGCTCTCTCGCCAACGGGCTGTGTGCCGCTTCAGCTCCTCGCCTTGACGGCACCTGCCTACACCTGGCGGATCGAGGCTGGGGGGGGGGATCGAGGGGGAAGAAGAGGGAGGGCAGGGGATTCACCTGGCCACTTCACCCACCACCACGACGATCGGAGAGCTGGCGGCCGTCAGCTAACGGCGCCTGCCTACGCGCTTTCCTGGAGCCCTGCGCTTTCTTCCCCCGCCCTTCTCTTTGCTTCCCTTCTGCTTTCTCATTCCTTTCTTCATCGATTCCTTGGCTGATCGATCGATCCATCGATTCGTTCACTCCTTCACTCTTCATTCATTCATTCATTCATTCATTCATTCATTCATTCATTCATTCACAAATACACCTCTTTTCGTTCCCTCCCTTCCCCCCTTCTCCCCGTTGCCACGCCGGTCTTCCCCAGCAGCCAGCCTAGAAGCGGGTCAGAGCTCAAGATCGCCGCGAGGCGGGGAAGCGCCGTGTAGACGGACGGGGCCGCGGGCGGCGGACAGCCGCTGCCCTCGCGAGCCCGCGAGCCCGAGCCGAAGCGCGAGCCCGAAGCCGACTCCGAGCCCGATCCGCCCCGGCCGCGGAGCCGACCGTCGCGGGAGGCGAGGCAGCGCCCGCCCGCCCGCCTTTGCGCCCCGGACGGGGCCCGCCCGGGGAAAAAAACGCTGGAGGCGGGCGCGAGCTCGTCGCTCTGCTCCCTCCCTCCCTCCCTCCCTCCCGCGCGATCTAGCTGCCCGCCGGCCGGGACACGGGCTCGGCGGGAGCCTGACGACCGGCCGGCTTGAAGCTCCGTGCCCGGAATAATGCGTACCCCCCTCGCCTACGTGTGGCGCCGGCTTCCCGCCGAGCAGAGCGGCCGGCGACGAGCTAGGAGGATTGCCCCTCTCGCCGCCCCCCCCGCCCAACTGCTCGGCGGGGCTGCGGTGCGGCGGGCGGGGGGAAAAGAGGGGGAGAGGAGCCGGCGCCGCGGGGAGGAGGGAGAAGTAGACCTGGTGGCTCCACGAGGAGGGAGGGGGCGGGGGAAGGGGGAGACAGCGGGGAGGAGGAGGGAGAAGTAGACCTGGTGGCTCCACGAGGAGGGAGGGGGCGGGGGAAGGGGGAGACAGCGGGGAGGAGGAGGGAGAAGTAGACCTGGTGGCTCCACGAGGAGGGAGGGGGCGGGGGGAGAGAGCGGACCCCGGCTGCTTCGTGCCGCCGCTCGCTCTGACGTCAGAGGTTCTTGCTCGGCCGTGAGAGGATCGCCACCTGTGCCACTCAGTGCGGCTGACTGCCTGGCCGCTTTGCTTTAGCTGCTTTGGAAAATAAATGCTGTTATCTTTATGTTTGTTATTAGTTTGTTCCGTTGCCTGTTTTCTGCTGTAGCTTTAGGAATCCTGTCATTCCTTACCGTCTTTCAAAACCTCCCCCACCCCTCCACTCCTCAGCTCCCCCTCCCTCTCCCACCCCCCCCCACATCGGCGCGGGCGCCACGGGTAGACCTGACGCCGTTCGGGAAGGCGGAGGGACGGCCCCGCCGAGGGAGGCGAGCGCCATAGACGCGGCCGGGGGGGCGCTCGTCCCGCGACCTCGGACGGGGACCTGTCGGCCGGATCGAGGCTTCCGTGGGCAGATAGGCTTGGCTTTGGCGTGCTCGGGTAGACCTGGCGGCCAGGCCGAGGCCCGCCCGAGGCTGCCGCGGGCAGACGGCTTGGCTTTGGCGTGCCTGGATAGACCTGGCGGCCCTTCCGAGGCCCGCCCGAGGCTGCCGCGGGCAGACGGGCTCCTTTCCGAAGGCTGGCTTGAGCTGGCGGCCCTTCGGGGGCCGGCGGCAGCGCTTTTCCGGCGGCGGGTAGACCTGGCGGCCCGTCGGAGCGAAGCGCGCCTCCGCCCCCCCGCGTACGCTCTGCACGGCACTCCAAGGGAGGCGCGCGCCCGTGTCCCGCCTACAGCCGGCACACGGGCTCGCCCGCCCGCTCGCTCTCTCGCCAACGGGCTGTGTGCCGCTTCAGCTCCTCGCCTTGACGGCACCTGCCTACACCTGGCGGATCGAGGCTGGGGGGGGGGATCGAGGGGGAAGAAGAGGGAGGGCAGGGGATTCACCTGGCCACTTCACCCACCACCACGACGATCGGAGAGCTGGCGGCCGTCAGCTAACGGCGCCTGCCTACGCGCTTTCCTGGAGCCCTGCGCTTTCTTCCCCCGCCCTTCTCTTTGCTTCCCTTCTGCTTTCTCATTCCTTTCTTCATCGATTCCTTGGCTGATCGATCGATCCATCGATTCGTTCACTCCTTCACTCTTCCTTCATTCATTCATTCATTCATTCATTCATTCATTCATTCATTCATTCACAAATACACCTCTTTTCGTTCCCTCCCTTCCCCCCTTCTCCCCGTTGCCACGCCGGTCTTCCCCAGCAGCCAGCCTAGAAGCGGGTCAGAGCTCAAGATCGCCGCGAGGCGGGGAAGCGCCGTGTAGACGGACGGGGCCGCGGGCGGCGGACAGCCGCTGCCCTCGCGAGCCCGCGAGCCCGAGCCGAAGCGCGAGCCCGAAGCCGACTCCGAGCCCGATCCGCCCCGGCCGCGGAGCCGACCGTCGCGGGAGGCGAGGCAGCGCCCGCCCGCCCGCCTTTGCGCCCCGGACGGGGCCCGCCCGGGGAAAAAAACGCTGGAGGCGGGCGCGAGCTCGTCGCTCTGCTCCCTCCCTCCCTCCCTCCCTCCCTCCCTCCCTCCCGCGCGATCTAGCTGCCCGCCGGCCGGGACACGGGCTCGGCGGGAGCCTGACGACCGGCCGGCTTGAAGCTCCGTGCCCGGAATAATGCGTACCCCCCTCGCCTACGTGTGGCGCCGGCTTCCCGCCGAGCAGAGCGGCCGGCGACGAGCTAGGAGGATTGCCCCTCTCGCCGCCCCCCCCGCCCAACTGCTCGGCGGGGCTGCGGTGCGGCGGGCGGGGGGAAAAGAGGGGGAGAGGAGCCGGCGCCGCGGGGAGGAGGGAGAAGTAGACCTGGTGGCTCCACGAGGAGGGAGGGGGCGGGGGAAGGGGGAGACAGCGGGGAGGAGGAGGGAGAAGTAGACCTGGTGGCTCCACGAGGAGGGAGGGGGCGGGGGGAGAGAGCGGACCCCGGCTGCTTCGTGCCGCCGCTCGCTCTGACGTCAGAGGTTCTTGCTCGGCCGTGAGAGGATCGCCACCTGTGCCACTCAGTGCGGCTGACTGCCTGGCCGCTTTGCTTTAGCTGCTTTGGAAAATAAATGCTGTTATCTTTATGTTTGTTATTAGTTTGTTCCGTTGCCTGTTTTCTGCTGTAGCTTTAGGAATCCTGTCATTCCTTACCGTCTTTCAAAACCTCCCCCACCCCTCCACTCCTCAGCTCCCCCTCCCTCTCCCACCCCCCCCCACATCGGCGCGGGCGCCACGGGTAGACCTGACGCCGTTCGGGAAGGCGGAGGGACGGCCCCGCCGAGGGAGGCGAGCGCCATAGACGCGGCCGGGGGGGCGCTCGTCCCGCGACCTCGGACGGGGACCTGTCGGCCGGATCGAGGCTTCCGTGGGCAGATAGGCTTGGCTTTGGCGTGCTCGGGTAGACCTGGCGGCCAGGCCGAGGCCCGCCCGAGGCTGCCGCGGGCAGACCGTCTCCTTTCCCAAGGCGGGCTTGAGCTGGCGTCCCTTCGGGGGGCGGCGGCAGCGCTTTTCCGAAGGCGGGTAGACCTGGCGGCCCGTCGGAGCGAAGCGCGCCTCCGCCCCACCGCGTACGCTCTGCACGGCACTCCAAGGGAGGCGCGCGCCCGTGTCCCGCCTACAGCCGCCACACGGGCTCGCCGCCCGCCCGCCCGCTCGCCAACGGGCTGTGCCGCTTCAGCTCTTCGCCTTGACGGCACCTGCCTACACCTGGCGGATCGAGGCTAGGGGTGGGTTCGGGGGGGAAGAAGAGGGAGGGCAGGGGATTCACCTGGCCACTTCACCACCACGACGATCGGAGAGCTGGCGACCGTCAGCTAACGGCGCCTGCCTACGCGCTTTCCTGGAGCCCTGCGCTTTCTTCCCCCGCCCTTCTCTTTGCTTCCCTTCTGCTTTCTCATTCCTTTCTTCATCGATTCCTTGGCTGATCGATCGATCCATCGATTCGTTCACTCCTTCACTCTTCATTCATTCATTCATTCATTCATTCATTCATTCATTCATTCATTCATTCATTCATTCATTCACAAATACACCTCTTTTCGTTCCCTCCCTTCCCCCCTTCTCCCCGTTGCCACGCCGGTCTTCCCCAGCAGCCAGCCTAGAAGCGGGTCAGAGCTCAAGATCGCCGCGAGGCGGGGAAGCGCCGTGTAGACGGACGGGGCCGCGGGCGGCGGACAGCCGCTGCCCTCGCGAGCCCGCGAGCCCGAGCCGAAGCGCGAGCCCGAAGCCGACTCCGAGCCCGATCCGCCCCGGCCGCGGAGCCGACCGTCGCGGGAGGCGAGGCAGCGCCCGCCCGCCCGCCTTTGCGCCCCGGACGGGGCCCGCCCGGGGAAAAAAACGCTGGAGGCGGGCGCGAGCTCGTCGCTCTGCTCCCTCCCTCCCTCCCTCCCTCCCTCCCGCGCGATCTAGCTGCCCGCCGGCCGGGACACGGGCTCGGCGGGAGCCTGACGACCGGCCGGCTTGAAGCTCCGTGCCCGGAATAATGCGTACCCCCCTCGCCTACGTGTGGCGCCGGCTTCCCGCCGAGCAGAGCGGCCGGCGACGAGCTAGGAGGATTGCCCCTCTCGCCGCCCCCCCCGCCCAACTGCTCGGCGGGGCTGCGGTGCGGCGGGCGGGGGGAAAAGGGGGGGAGAGGAGCCGGCGCCGCGGGGAGGAGGGAGAAGTAGACCTGGTGGCTCCACGAGGAGGGAGGGGGCGGGGGAAGGGGGAGACAGCGGGGAGGAGGAGGGAGAAGTAGACCTGGTGGCTCCACGAGGAGGGAGGGGGCGGGGGAAGGGGGAGACAGCGGGGAGGAGGAGGGAGAAGTAGACCTGGTGGCTCCACGAGGAGGGAGGGGGCGGGGGGAGAGAGCGGACCCCGGCTGCTTCGTGCCGCCGCTCGCTCTGACGTCAGAGGTTCTTGCTCGGCCGTGAGAGGATCGCCACCTGTGCCACTCAGTGCGGCTGACTGCCTGGCCGCTTTGCTTTAGCTGCTTTGGAAAATAAATGCTGTTATCTTTATGTTTGTTATTAGTTTGTTCCGTTGCCTGTTTTCTGCTGTAGCTTTAGGAATCCTGTCATTCCTTACCGTCTTTCAAAACCTCCCCCACCCCTCCACTCCTCAGCTCCCCCTCCCTCTCCCACCCCCCCCCATCGGCGCGGGCGCCACGGGTAGACCTGACGCCGTTCGGGAAGGTGGAGGGACGGCCCCGCCGAGGGAGGCGAGCGCCATAGACGCGGCCGGGGGGGCGCTCGTCCCGCGACCTCGGACGGGGACCTGTCGGCCGTATCGAGGCTTCCGTGGGCAGATAGGCTTGGCTTTGGCGTTCTCGGGTAGACCTGGCGGCCCGGCCGAGGCCCGCCCGAGGCTGCCGCGGGCAGACGGCTTCGCTTTGTCGTGCCTGGATAGACCTGGCGGCCCTTCCGAGGCACGACCGAGGCTGCCGCGGGCAGACGGCTTCGCTTTGTCGTGCCTGGATAGACCTGCCTGGCGTCCCTTCCGAAGCCCGGCCGAGGCTGCCTCGGGCAGACGGGCTCCTTTGCCGACGGCTGGGTAGACCTGGCGGCCCTGCCGAGGCCCGCCCGAGGCTGCCGCGGGCAGACGGGCTCCTTTCCGAAGGCTGGCTTGAGCTGGCGGCCCTTCGGGGGCCGGCGGCAGCGCTTTTCCGACGGCGGGTAGACCTGGCGGCCCGTCGGAGCGAAGCGCGCCTCCGCCCCCCCGCGTACGCTCTGCACGGCACTCCAAGGGAGGCGCGCGCCCGTGTCCCGCCTACAGCCGGCACACGGGCTCGCCCGCCCGCTCGCCCGCTCGCCAACGGACTGTGTGCCGCTTCAGCTCCTCGCCTTGACGGCACCTGCCTACACCTGGCGGATCGAGGCTGGGGGGGGGGATCGAAGGGGAAGAAGAGGGAGGGCAGGGGATTCACCTGGCCACTTCACCCACCACCACGACGATCGGAGAGCTGGCGGCCGTCAGCTAACGGCGCCTGCCTACGCGCTTTCCTGGAGCCCTGCGCTTTCTTCCCCCGCCCTTCTCTTTGCTTCCCTTCTGCTTTCTCATTCCTTTCTTCATCGATTCCTTGGCTGATCGATCGATCCATCGATTCGTTCACTCCTTCACTCTTCATTCATTCATTCATTCATTCATTCATTCATTCATTCATTCATTCACAAATACACCTCTTTTCGTTCCCTCCCTTCCCCCCTTCTCCCCGTTGCCACGCCGGTCTTCCCCAGCAGCCAGCCTAGAAGCGGGTCAGAGCTCAAGATCGCCGCGAGGCGGGGAAGCGCCGTGTAGACGGACGGGGCCGCGGGCGGCGGACAGCCGCTGCCCTCGCGAGCCCGCGAGCCCGAGCCGAAGCGCGAGCCCGAAGCCGACTCCGAGCCCGATCCGCCCCGGCCGCGGAGCCGACCGTCGCGGGAGGCGAGGCAGCGCCCGCCCGCCCGCCTTTGCGCCCCGGACGGGGCCCGCCCGGGGAAAAAAACGCTGGAGGCGGGCGCGAGCTCGTCGCTCTGCTCCCTCCCTCCCTCCCTCCCTCCCTCCCTCCCGCGCGATCTAGCTGCCCGCCGGCCGGGACACGGGCTCGGCGGGAGCCTGACGACCGGCCGGCTTGAAGCTCCGTGCCCGGAATAATGCGTACCCCCCTCGCCTACGTGTGGCGCCGGCTTCCCGCCGAGCAGAGCGGCCGGCGACGAGCTAGGAGGATTGCCCCTCTCGCCGCCCCCCCCGCCCAACTGCTCGGCGGGGCTGCGGTGCGGCGGGCGGGGGGAAAAGAGGGGGAGAGGAGCCGGCGCCGCGGGGAGGAGGGAGAAGTAGACCTGGTGGCTCCACGAGGAGGGAGGGGGCGGGGGAAGGGGGAGACGGCGGGTAGGAGGAGGGAGAAGTAGACCTGGTGGCTCCACGAGGAGGGAGGGGGCGGGGGAAGGGGGAGACAGCGGGGAGGAGGAGGGAGAAGTAGACCTGGTGGCTCCACGAGGAGGGAGGGGGCGGGGGGAGAGAGCGGACCCCGGCTGCTTCGTGCCGCCGCTCGCTCTGACGTCAGAGGTTCTTGCTCGGCCGTGAGAGGATCGCCACCTGTGCCACTCAGTGCGGCTGACTGCCTGGCCGCTTTGCTTTAGCTGCTTTGGAAAATAAATGCTGTTATCTTTATGTTTGTTATTAGTTTGTTCCGTTGCCTGTTTTCTGCTGTAGCTTTAGGAATCCTGTCATTCCTTACCGTCTTTCAAAACCTCCCCCACCCCTCCACTCCTCAGCTCCCCCTCCCTCTCCCACCCCCCCCCATCGGCGCGGGCGCCACGGGTAGACCTGACGCCGTTCGGGAAGGTGGAGGGACGGCCCCGCCGAGGGAGGCGAGCGCCATAGACGCGGCCGGGGGGGCGCTCGTCCCGCGGCCTCGGACGGGGACCTGTCGGCCGTATCGAGGCTTCCGTGGGCAGATAGGCTTGGCTTTGGCGTTCTCGGGTAGACCTGGCGGCCCGGCCGAGGCCCGCCCGAGGCTGCCGCGGGCAGACGGCTTCGCTTTGTCGTGCCTGGATAGACCTGCCTGGCGTCCCTTCCGAGGCCCGGCCGAGGCTGCCTCGGGCAGACGGGCTCCTTTGCCGACGGCTGGGTAGACCTGGCGGCCCTGCCGAGGCCCGCCCGAGGCTGCCGCGGGCAGACGGGCTCCTTTCCGAAGGCTGGCTTGAGCTGGCGCCCCTTCGGGGGCCGGCGGCAGCGCTTTTCCGACGGCGGGTAGACCTGGCGGCCCGTCGGAGCGAAGCGCGCCTCCGCCCCCCCGCGTACGCTCTGCACGGCACTCCAAGGGAGGCGCGCGCCCGTGTCCCGCCTACAGCCGGCACACGGGCTCGCCCGCCCGCTCGCCCGCTCGCCAACGGGCTGTGTGCCGCTTCAGCTCCTCGCCTTGACGGCACCTGCCTACACCTGGCGGATCGAGGCTGGGGGGGGGGATCGAGGGGGAAGAAGAGGGAGGGCAGGGGATTCACCTGGCCACTTCACCCACCACCACGACGATCGGAGAGCTGGCGGCCGTCAGCTAACGGCGCCTGCCTACGCGCTTTCCTGGAGCCCTGCGCTTTCTTCCCCCGCCCTTCTCTTTGCTTCCCTTCTGCTTTCTCATTCCTTTCTTCATCGATTCCTTGGCTGATCGATCGATCCATCGATTCGTTCACTCCTTCACTCTTCATTCATTTTCATTCATTCATTCATTCATTCATTCATTCATTCATTCACAAATACACCTCTTTTCGTTCCCTCCCTTCCCCCCTTCTCCCCGTTGCCACGCCGGTCTTCCCCAGCAGCCAGCCTAGAAGCGGGTCAGAGCTCAAGATCGCCGCGAGGCGGGGAAGCGCCGTGTAGACGGACGGGGCCGCGGGCGGCGGACAGCCGCTGCCCTCGCGAGCCCGCGAGCCCGAGCCGAAGCGCGAGCCCGAAGCCGACTCCGAGCCCGATCCGCCCCGGCCGCGGAGCCGACCGTCGCGGGAGGCGAGGCAGCGCCCGCCCGCCCGCCTTTGCGCCCCGGACGGGGCCCGCCCGGGGAAAAAAACGCTGGAGGCGGGCGCGAGCTCGTCGCTCTGCTCCCTCCCTCCCTCCCTCCCTCCCTCCCTCCCTCCCGCGCGATCTAGCTGCCCGCCGGCCGGGACACGGGCTCGGCGGGAGCCTGACGACCGGCCGGCTTGAAGCTCCGTGCCCGGAATAATGCGTACCCCCCTCGCCTACGTGTGGCGCCGGCTTCCCGCCGAGCAGAGCGGCCGGCGACGAGCTAGGAGGATTGCCCCTCTCGCCGCCCCCCCCGCCCAACTGCTCGGCGGGGCTGCGGTGCGGCGGGCGGGGGGAAAAGAGGGGGAGAGGAGCCGGCGCCGCGGGGAGGAGGGAGAAGTAGACCTGGTGGCTCCACGAGGAGGGAGGGGGCGGGGGAAGGGGGAGACAGCGGGGAGGAGGAGGGAGAAGTAGACCTGGTGGCTCCACGAGGAGGGAGGGGGCGGGGGGAGAGAGCGGACCCCGGCTGCTTCGTGCCGCCGCTCGCTCTGACGTCAGAGGTTCTTGCTCGGCCGTGAGAGGATCGCCACCTGTGCCACTCAGTGCGGCTGACTGCCTGGCCGCTTTGCTTTAGCTGCTTTGGAAAATAAATGCTGTTATCTTTATGTTTGTTATTAGTTTGTTCCGTTGCCTGTTTTCTGCTGTAGCTTTAGGAATCCTGTCATTCCTTACCGTCTTTCAAAACCTCCCCCACCCCTCCACTCCTCAGCTCCCCCTCCCTCTCCCACCCCCCCCCATCGGCGCGGGCGCCACGGGTAGACCTGACGCCGTTCGGGAAGGTGGAGGGACGGCCCCGCCGAGGGAGGCGAGCGCCATAGACGCGGCCGGGGGGGCGCTCGTCCCGCGACCTCGGACGGGGACCTGTCGGCCGGATCGAGGCTTCCGTGGGCAGATAGGCTTGGCTTTGGCGTTCTCGGGTAGACCTGGCGGCCCGGCCGAGGCCCGCCCGAGGCTGCCGCGGGCAGACGGCTTCGCTTTGTCGTGCCTGGATAGACCTGGCGGCCCTTCCGAGGCCCGACCGAGGCTGCCGCGGGCAGACGGCTTCGCTTTGTCGTGCCTGGATAGACCTGCCTGGCGTCCCTTCCGAGGCCCGGCCGAGGCTGCCTCGGGCAGACGGGCTCCTTTGCCGACGGCTGGGTAGACCTGGCGGCCCTGCCGAGGCCCGCCCGAGGCTGCCGCGGGCAGACGGGCTCCTTTCCGAAGGCTGGCTTGAGCTGGCGGCCCTTCGGGGGCCGGCGGCAGCGCTTTTCCGACGGCGGGTAGACCTGGCGGCCCGTCGGAGCGAAGCGCGCCTCCGCCCCCCCGCGTACGCTCTGCACGGCACTCCAAGGGAGGCGCGCGCCCGTGTCCCGCCTACAGCCGGCACACGGGCTCGCCCGCCCGCTCGCCCGCTCGCCAACGGGCTGTGTGCCGCTTCAGCTCCTCGCCTTGACGGCACCTGCCTACACCTGGCGGATCGAGGCTGGGGGGGGGGATCGAGGGGGAAGAAGAGGGAGGGCAGGGGATTCACCTGGCCACTTCACCCACCACCACGACGATCGGAGAGCTGGCGGCCGTCAGCTAACGGCGCCTGCCTACGCGCTTTCCTGGAGCCCTGCGCTTTCTTCCCCCGCCCTTCTCTTTGCTTCCCTTCTGCTTTCTCATTCCTTTCTTCATCGATTCCTTGGCTGATCGATCGATCCATCGATTCGTTCACTCCTTCACTCTTCATTCATTCATTCATTCATTCATTCATTCATTCATTCATTCATTCATTCATTCATTCATTCACAAATACACCTCTTTTCGTTCCCTCCCTTCCCCCCTTCTCCCCGTTGCCACGCCGGTCTTCCCCAGCAGCCAGCCTAGAAGCGGGTCAGAGCTCAAGATCGCCGCGAGGCGGGGAAGCGCCGTGTAGACGGACGGGGCCGCGGGCGGCGGACAGCCGCTGCCCTCGCGAGCCCGCGAGCCCGAGCCGAAGCGCGAGCCCGAAGACGACTCCGAGCCCGATCCGCCCCGGCCGCGGAGCCGACCGTCGCGGGAGGCGAGGCAGCGCCCGCCCGCCCGCCTTTGCGCCCCGGACGGGGCCCGCCCGGGGAAAAAAACGCTGGAGGCGGGCGCGAGCTCGTCGCTCTGCTCCCTCCCTCCCTCCCTCCCTCCCTCCCGCGCGATCTAGCTGCCCGCCGGCCGGGACACGGGCTCGGCGGGAGCCTGACGACCGGCCGGCTTGAAGCTCCGTGCCCGGAATAATGCGTACCCCCCTCGCCTACGTGTGGCGCCGGCTTCCCGCCGAGCAGAGCGGCCGGCGACGAGCTAGGAGGATTGCCCCTCTCGCCGCCCCCCCCGCCCAACTGCTCGGCGGGGCTGCGGTGCGGCGGGCGGGGGGAAAAGAGGGGGAGAGGAGCCGGCGCCGCGGGGAGGAGGGAGAAGTAGACCTGGTGGCTCCACGAGGAGGGAGGGGGCGGGGGAAGGGGGAGACAGCGGGGAGGAGGAGGGAGAAGTAGACCTGGTGGCTCCACGAGGAGGGAGGGGGCGGGGGAAGGGGGAGACAGCGGGGAGGAGGAGGGAGAAGTAGACCTGGTGGCTCCACGAGGAGGGAGGGGGCGGGGGGAGAGAGCGGACCCCGGCTGCTTCGTGCCGCCGCTCGCTCTGACGTCAGAGGTTCTTGCTCGGCCGTGAGAGGATCGCCACCTGTGCCACTCAGTGCGGCTGACTGCCTGGCCGCTTTGCTTTAGCTGCTTTGGAAAATAAATGCTGTTATCTTTATGTTTGTTATTAGTTTGTTCCGTTGCCTGTTTTCTGCTGTAGCTTTAGGAATCCTGTCATTCCTTACCGTCTTTCAAAACCTCCCCCACCCCTCCACTCCTCAGCTCCCCCTCCCTCTCCCACCCCCCCCCATCGGCGCGGGCGCCACGGGTAGACCTGACGCCGTTCGGGAAGGTGGAGGGACGGCCCCGCCGAGGGAGGCGAGCGCCATAGACGAGGCCGGGGGGGCGCTCGTCCCGCGGCCTCGGACGGGGACCTGTCGGCCGTATCGAGGCTTCCGTGGGCAGATAGGCTTGGCTTTGGCGTTCTCGGGTAGACCTGGCGGCCCGGCCGAGGCCCGCCCGAGGCTGCCGCGGGCAGACGGCTTCGCTTTGTCGTGCCTGGATAGACCTGGCGGCCCTTCCGAGGCACGACCGAGGCTGCCGCGGGCAGACGGCTTCGCTTTGTCGTGCCTGGATAGACCTGCCTGGCGTCCCTTCCGAAGCCCGGCCGAGGCTGCCTCGGGCAGACGGGCTCCTTTGCCGACGGCTGGGTAGACCTGGCGGCCCTGCCGAGGCCCGCCCGAGGCTGCCGCGGGCAGACGGGCTCCTTTCCGAAGGCTGGCTTGAGCTGGCGGCCCTTCGGGGGCCGGCGGCAGCGCTTTTCCGACGGCGGGTAGACCTGGCGGCCCGTCGGAGCGAAGCGCGCCTCCGCCCCCCCGCGTACGCTCTGCACGGCACTCCAAGGGAGGCGCGCGCCCGTGTCCCGCCTACAGCCGGCACACGGGCTCGCCCGCCCGCTCGCCCGCTCGCCAACGGACTGTGTGCCGCTTCAGCTCCTCGCCTTGACGGCACCTGCCTACACCTGGCGGATCGAGGCTGGGGGGGGGGATCGAAGGGGAAGAAGAGGGAGGGCAGGGGATTCACCTGGCCACTTCACCCACCACCACGACGATCGGAGAGCTGGCGGCCGTCAGCTAACGGCGCCTGCCTACGCGCTTTCCTGGAGCCCTGCGCTTTCTTCCCCCGCCCTTCTCTTTGCTTCCCTTCTGCTTTCTCATTCCTTTCTTCATCGATTCCTTGGCTGATCGATCGATCCATCGATTCGTTCACTCCTTCACTCTTCATTCATTCATTCATTCATTCATTCATTCATTCATTCATTCATTCACAAATACACCTCTTTTCGTTCCCTCCCTTCCCCCCTTCTCCCCGTTGCCACGCCGGTCTTCCCCAGCAGCCAGCCTAGAAGCGGGTCAGAGCTCAAGATCGCCGCGAGGCGGGGAAGCGCCGTGTAGACGGACGGGGCCGCGGGCGGCGGACAGCCGCTGCCCTCGCGAGCCCGCGAGCCCGAGCCGAAGCGCGAGCCCGAAGCCGACTCCGAGCCCGATCCGCCCCGGCCGCGGAGCCGACCGTCGCGGGAGGCGAGGCAGCGCCCGCCCGCCCGCCTTTGCGCCCCGGACGGGGCCCGCCCGGGGAAAAAAACGCTGGAGGCGGGCGCGAGCTCGTCGCTCTGCTCCCTCCCTCCCTCCCTCCCTCCCTCCCTCCCGCGCGATCTAGCTGCCCGCCGGCCGGGACACGGGCTCGGCGGGAGCCTGACGACCGGCCGGCTTGAAGCTCCGTGCCCGGAATAATGCGTACCCCCCTCGCCTACGTGTGGCGCCGGCTTCCCGCCGAGCAGAGCGGCCGGCGACGAGCTAGGAGGATTGCCCCTCTCGCCGCCCCCCCCGCCCAACTGCTCGGCGGGGCTGCGGTGCGGCGGGCGGGGGGAAAAGAGGGGGAGAGGAGCCGGCGCCGCGGGGAGGAGGGAGAAGTAGACCTGGTGGCTCCACGAGGAGGGAGGGGGCGGGGGAAGGGGGAGACGGCGGGTAGGAGGAGGGAGAAGTAGACCTGGTGGCTCCACGAGGAGGGAGGGGGCGGGGGAAGGGGGAGACAGCGGGGAGGAGGAGGGAGAAGTAGACCTGGTGGCTCCACGAGGAGGGAGGGGGCGGGGGGAGAGAGCGGACCCCGGCTGCTTCGTGCCGCCGCTCGCTCTGACGTCAGAGGTTCTTGCTCGGCCGTGAGAGGATCGCCACCTGTGCCACTCAGTGCGGCTGACTGCCTGGCCGCTTTGCTTTAGCTGCTTTGGAAAATAAATGCTGTTATCTTTATGTTTGTTATTAGTTTGTTCCGTTGCCTGTTTTCTGCTGTAGCTTTAGGAATCCTGTCATTCCTTACCGTCTTTCAAAACCTCCCCCACCCCTCCACTCCTCAGCTCCCCCTCCCTCTCCCACCCCCCCCCATCGGCGCGGGCGCCACGGGTAGACCTGACGCCGTTCGGGAAGGTGGAGGGACGGCCCCGCCGAGGGAGGCGAGCGCCATAGACGCGGCCGGGGGGGCGCTCGTCCCGCGGCCTCGGACGGGGACCTGTCGGCCGTATCGAGGCTTCCGTGGGCAGATAGGCTTGGCTTTGGCGTTCTCGGGTAGACCTGGCGGCCCGGCCGAGGCCCGCCCGAGGCTGCCGCGGGCAGACGGCTTCGCTTTGTCGTGCCTGGATAGACCTGCCTGGCGTCCCTTCCGAGGCCCGGCCGAGGCTGCCTCGGGCAGACGGGCTCCTTTGCCGACGGCTGGGTAGACCTGGCGGCCCTGCCGAGGCCCGCCCGAGGCTGCCGCGGGCAGACGGGCTCCTTTCCGAAGGCTGGCTTGAGCTGGCGCCCCTTCGGGGGCCGGCGGCAGCGCTTTTCCGACGGCGGGTAGACCTGGCGGCCCGTCGGAGCGAAGCGCGCCTCCGCCCCCCCGCGTACGCTCTGCACGGCACTCCAAGGGAGGCGCGCGCCCGTGTCCCGCCTACAGCCGGCACACGGGCTCGCCCGCCCGCTCGCCCGCTCGCCAACGGGCTGTGTGCCGCTTCAGCTCCTCGCCTTGACGGCACCTGCCTACACCTGGCGGATCGAGGCTGGGGGGGGGGATCGAGGGGGAAGAAGAGGGAGGGCAGGGGATTCACCTGGCCACTTCACCCACCACCACGACGATCGGAGAGCTGGCGGCCGTCAGCTAACGGCGCCTGCCTACGCGCTTTCCTGGAGCCCTGCGCTTTCTTCCCCCGCCCTTCTCTTTGCTTCCCTTCTGCTTTCTCATTCCTTTCTTCATCGATTCCTTGGCTGATCGATCGATCCATCGATTCGTTCACTCCTTCACTCTTCATTCATTTTCATTCATTCATTCATTCATTCATTCATTCATTCATTCACAAATACACCTCTTTTCGTTCCCTCCCTTCCCCCCTTCTCCCCGTTGCCACGCCGGTCTTCCCCAGCAGCCAGCCTAGAAGCGGGTCAGAGCTCAAGATCGCCGCGAGGCGGGGAAGCGCCGTGTAGACGGACGGGGCCGCGGGCGGCGGACAGCCGCTGCCCTCGCGAGCCCGCGAGCCCGAGCCGAAGCGCGAGCCCGAAGCCGACTCCGAGCCCGATCCGCCCCGGCCGCGGAGCCGACCGTCGCGGGAGGCGAGGCAGCGCCCGCCCGCCCGCCTTTGCGCCCCGGACGGGGCCCGCCCGGGGAAAAAAACGCTGGAGGCGGGCGCGAGCTCGTCGCTCTGCTCCCTCCCTCCCTCCCTCCCTCCCTCCCTCCCTCCCGCGCGATCTAGCTGCCCGCCGGCCGGGACACGGGCTCGGCGGGAGCCTGACGACCGGCCGGCTTGAAGCTCCGTGCCCGGAATAATGCGTACCCCCCTCGCCTACGTGTGGCGCCGGCTTCCCGCCGAGCAGAGCGGCCGGCGACGAGCTAGGAGGATTGCCCCTCTCGCCGCCCCCCCCGCCCAACTGCTCGGCGGGGCTGCGGTGCGGCGGGCGGGGGGAAAAGAGGGGGAGAGGAGCCGGCGCCGCGGGGAGGAGGGAGAAGTAGACCTGGTGGCTCCACGAGGAGGGAGGGGGCGGGGGAAGGGGGAGACAGCGGGGAGGAGGAGGGAGAAGTAGACCTGGTGGCTCCACGAGGAGGGAGGGGGCGGGGGGAGAGAGCGGACCCCGGCTGCTTCGTGCCGCCGCTCGCTCTGACGTCAGAGGTTCTTGCTCGGCCGTGAGAGGATCGCCACCTGTGCCACTCAGTGCGGCTGACTGCCTGGCCGCTTTGCTTTAGCTGCTTTGGAAAATAAATGCTGTTATCTTTATGTTTGTTATTAGTTTGTTCCGTTGCCTGTTTTCTGCTGTAGCTTTAGGAATCCTGTCATTCCTTACCGTCTTTCAAAACCTCCCCCACCCCTCCACTCCTCAGCTCCCCCTCCCTCTCCCACCCCCCCCCATCGGCGCGGGCGCCACGGGTAGACCTGACGCCGTTCGGGAAGGTGGAGGGACGGCCCCGCCGAGGGAGGCGAGCGCCATAGACGCGGCCGGGGGGGCGCTCGTCCCGCGACCTCGGACGGGGACCTGTCGGCCGGATCGAGGCTTCCGTGGGCAGATAGGCTTGGCTTTGGCGTTCTCGGGTAGACCTGGCGGCCCGGCCGAGGCCCGCCCGAGGCTGCCGCGGGCAGACGGCTTCGCTTTGTCGTGCCTGGATAGACCTGGCGGCCCTTCCGAGGCCCGACCGAGGCTGCCGCGGGCAGACGGCTTCGCTTTGTCGTGCCTGGATAGACCTGCCTGGCGTCCCTTCCGAGGCCCGGCCGAGGCTGCCTCGGGCAGACGGGCTCCTTTGCCGACGGCTGGGTAGACCTGGCGGCCCTGCCGAGGCCCGCCCGAGGCTGCCGCGGGCAGACGGGCTCCTTTCCGAAGGCTGGCTTGAGCTGGCGGCCCTTCGGGGGCCGGCGGCAGCGCTTTTCCGACGGCGGGTAGACCTGGCGGCCCGTCGGAGCGAAGCGCGCCTCCGCCCCCCCGCGTACGCTCTGCACGGCACTCCAAGGGAGGCGCGCGCCCGTGTCCCGCCTACAGCCGGCACACGGGCTCGCCCGCCCGCTCGCCCGCTCGCCAACGGGCTGTGTGCCGCTTCAGCTCCTCGCCTTGACGGCACCTGCCTACACCTGGCGGATCGAGGCTGGGGGGGGGGATCGAGGGGGAAGAAGAGGGAGGGCAGGGGATTCACCTGGCCACTTCACCCACCACCACGACGATCGGAGAGCTGGCGGCCGTCAGCTAACGGCGCCTGCCTACGCGCTTTCCTGGAGCCCTGCGCTTTCTTCCCCCGCCCTTCTCTTTGCTTCCCTTCTGCTTTCTCATTCCTTTCTTCATCGATTCCTTGGCTGATCGATCGATCCATCGATTCGTTCACTCCTTCACTCTTCATTCATTCATTCATTCATTCATTCATTCATTCATTCATTCATTCATTCACAAATACACCTCTTTTCGTTCCCTCCCTTCCCCCCTTCTCCCCGTTGCCACGCCGGTCTTCCCCAGCAGCCAGCCTAGAAGCGGGTCAGAGCTCAAGATCGCCGCGAGGCGGGGAAGCGCCGTGTAGACGGACGGGGCCGCGGGCGGCGGACAGCCGCTGCCCTCGCGAGCCCGCGAGCCCGAGCCGAAGCGCGAGCCCGAAGACGACTCCGAGCCCGATCCGCCCCGGCCGCGGAGCCGACCGTCGCGGGAGGCGAGGCAGCGCCCGCCCGCCCGCCTTTGCGCCCCGGACGGGGCCCGCCCGGGGAAAAAAACGCTGGAGGCGGGCGCGAGCTCGTCGCTCTGCTCCCTCCCTCCCTCCCTCCCTCCCTCCCTCCCTCCCTCCCGCGCGATCTAGCTGCCCGCCGGCCGGGACACGGGCTCGGCGGGAGCCTGACGACCGGCCGGCTTGAAGCTCCGTGCCCGGAATAATGCGTACCCCCCTCGCCTACGTGTGGCGCCGGCTTCCCGCCGAGCAGAGCGGCCGGCGACGAGCTAGGAGGATTGCCCCTCTCGCCGCCCCCCCCGCCCAACTGCTCGGCGGGGCTGCGGTGCGGCGGGCGGGGGGAAAAGAGGGGGAGAGGAGCCGGCGCCGCGGGGAGGAGGGAGAAGTAGACCTGGTGGCTCCACGAGGAGGGAGGGGGCGGGGGAAGGGGGAGACAGCGGGGAGGAGGAGGGAGAAGTAGACCTGGTGGCTCCACGAGGAGGGAGGGGGCGGGGGAAGGGGGAGACAGCGGGGAGGAGGAGGGAGAAGTAGACCTGGTGGCTCCACGAGGAGGGAGGGGGCGGGGGGAGAGAGCGGACCCCGGCTGCTTCGTGCCGCCGCTCGCTCTGACGTCAGAGGTTCTTGCTCGGCCGTGAGAGGATCGCCACCTGTGCCACTCAGTGCGGCTGACTGCCTGGCCGCTTTGCTTTAGCTGCTTTGGAAAATAAATGCTGTTATCTTTATGTTTGTTACTAGTTTGTTCCGTTGCCTGTTTTCTGCTGTAGCTTTAGGAATCCTGTCATTCCTTACCGTCTTTCAAAACCTCCCCCACCCCTCCACTCCTCAGCTCCCCCTCCCTGTCCCACCCCCCCCCATCGGCGCGGGCGCCACGGGTAGACCTGACGCCGTTCGGGAAGGCGGAGGGACGGCCCCGCCGAGGGAGGCGAGCGCCATAGACGCGGCCGGGGGGGCGCTCGTCCCGCGGCCTCGGACGGGGACCTGTCGGCCGGATCGAGGCTTCCGTGGGCAGATAGGCTTGGCTTTGGCGTTCTCGGGTAGACCTGGCGGCCCGGCCGAGGCCCGCCCGAGGCTGCCGCGGGCAGACGCGCTCCTTTCCCAAGGCGGGCTTGAGCTGGCGGCCCTTCGTGGGCCGGCGGCAGCGATTTTCCGAAGGCGGGTAGACCTGGCGGCCCGTCGGAGCGAGCGCGCCTCCGCCCCCCCGCGTACGCTCTGCACGGCACTCCAAGGGAGGCGCGCGCCCGTGTCCCGCCTACAGCCGCCACACGGGCTCGCCCGCCTCCCTCCCGCTCGCCAACGGGCTGTGCCGCTTCAGCTCTTCGCCTTGACGGCACCTGCCTACACCTGGCGGATCGAGGCTGGGGGGGGGTTCGGGGGGGAAGAAGAGGGAGGGCAGGGGATTCACCTGGCCACTTCACCACCACGACGATCGGAGAGCTGGCGACCGTCAGCTAACGGCGCCTGCCTACGCGCTTTCCTGGAGCCCTGCGCTTTCTTCCCCCGCCCTTCTCTTTGCTTCCCTTCTGCTTTCTCATTCCTTTCTTCATCGATTCCTTGGCTGATCGATCGATCCATCGATTCGTTCACTCCTTCACTCTTCATTCATTCATTCATTCATTCATTCATTCATTCATTCATTCATTCACAAATACACCTCTTTTCGTTCCCTCCCTTCCCCCCTTCTCCCCGTTGCCACGCCGGTCTTCCCCAGCAGCCAGCCTAGAAGCGGGTCAGAGCTCAAGATCGCCGCGAGGCGGGGAAGCGCCGTGTAGACGGACGGGGCCGCGGGCGGCGGACAGCCGCTGCCCTCGCGAGCCCGCGAGCCCGAGCCGAAGCGCGAGCCCGACGCCGACTCCGAGCCCGATCCGCAAAGGCCGCGGAGCCGACCGTCGCGGGAGGCGAGGCAGCGCCCGCCCGCCCGCCTTTGCGCCCCGGACGGGGCCCGCCCGGGGAAAAAAACGCTGGAGGCGGGCGCGAGCTCGTCGCTCTGCTCCCTCCCTCCCTCCCTCCCTCCCTCCCTCCCTCCCTCCCTCCCTCCCTCCCGCGCGATCTAGCTGCCCGCCGGCCGGGACACGGGCTCGGCGGGAGCCTGACGACCGGCCGGCTTGAAGCTCCGTGCCCGGAATAATGCGTACCCCCCTCGCCTACGTGTGGCGCCGGCTTCCCGCCGAGCAGAGCGGCCGGCGACGAGCTAGGAGGATTGCCCCTCTCGCCGCCCCCCCCGCCCAACTGCTCGGCGGGGCTGCGGTGCGGCGGGCGGGGGGAAAAGAGGGGGAGAGGAGCCGGCGCCGCGGGGAGGAGGGAGAAGTAGACCTGGTGGCTCCACGAGGAGGGAGGGGGCGGGGGAAGGGGGAGACAGCGGGGAGGAGGAGGGAGAAGTAGACCTGGTGGCTCCACGAGGAGGGAGGGGGCGGGGAGGACAGCGGGGAGGAGGAGGGAGAAGTAGACCTGGTGGCTCCACGAGGAGGGAGGGGGCGGGGGGAGAGAGCGGACCCCGGCTGCTTCGTGCCGCCGCTCGCTCTGACGTCAGAGGTTCTTGCTCGGCCGTGAGAGGATCGCCACCTGTGCCACTCAGTGCGGCTGACTGCCTGGCCGCTTTGCTTTAGCTGCTTTGGAAAATAAATGCTGTTATCTTTATGTTTGTTATTAGTTTGTTCCGTTGCCTGTTTTCTGCTGTAGCTTTAGGAATCCTGTCATTCCTTACCGTCTTTCAAAACCTCCCCCACCCCTCCACTCCTCAGCTCCCCCTCCCTCTCCCACCCCCCCCCATCGGCGCGGGCGCCACGGGTAGACCTGACGCCGTTCGGGAAGGCGGAGGGACGGCCCCGCCGAGGGAGGCGAGCGCCATAGACGCGGCCGGGGGGGCGCTCGTCCCGCGGCCTCGGACGGGGACCTGTCGGCCGGATCGAGGCTTCCGTGGGCAGATAGGCTTGGCTTTGGCGTGCTCGGGTAGACCTGGCAACCAGGCCGAGGCACGCCCGAGGCTGCCGCGGGCAGACGGCTTCGCTTTGTCGTGCCTGGATAGACCTGGCGGCCCTTCCGAGGCCCGCCCGAGGCTGCCGCGGGCAGACCTGCTCCTTTGCCGACGGCTGGGTAGACCTGGCGGCCCTGCCGAGGCCCGGCCGAGGCTGCCGCGGGCAGACGGGCTCCTTTCCGAAGGCTGGCTTGAGCTGGCGGCCCTTCGGGGGCCGGCGGCAGCGCTTTTCCGGCGGCGGGTAGACCTGGCGGCCCGTCGGAGCGAAGCGCGCCTCCGCCCCCCCGCGTACGCTCTGCACGGCACTCCAAGGGAGGCGCGCGCCCGTGTCCCGCCTACAGCCGGCACACGGGCTCGCCGCCCGCCCGCCCGCTCGCCAACGGGCTATGCCGCTTCAGCTCTTCGCCTTGACGGCACCTGCCTACACCTGGCGGATCGAGGCTGGGGGGGTTTCGGGGGGAAGAAGAGGGAGGGCAGGGGATTCACCTGGCCACTTCACCACCACGACGATCGGAGAGCTGGCGACCGTCAGCTAACGGCGCCTGCCTACGCGCTTTCCTGGAGCCCTGCGCTTTCTTCCCCCGCCCTTCTCTTTGCTTCCCTTCTGCTTTCTCATTCCTTTCTTCATCGATTCCTTGGCTGATCGATCGATCCATCGATTCGTTCACTCCTTCACTCTTCCTTCATTCATTCATTCATTCATTCATTCATTCATTCATTCATTCATTCATTCATTCATTCACAAATACACCTCTTTTCGTTCCCTCCCTTCCCCCCTTCTCCCCGTTGCCACGCCGGTCTTCCCCAGCAGCCAGCCTAGAAGCGGGTCAGAGCTCAAGATCGCCGCGAGGCGGGGAAGCGCCGTGTAGACGGACGGGGCCGCGGGCGGCGGACAGCCGCTGCCCTCGCGAGCCCGCGAGCCCGAGCCGAAGCGCGAGCCCGAAGCCGACTCCGAGCCCGATCCGCCCCGGCCGCGGAGCCGACCGTCGCGGGAGGCGAGGCAGCGCCCGCCCGCCCGCCTTTGCGCCCCGGACGGGGCCCGCCCGGGGAAAAAAACGCTGGAGGCGGGCGCGAGCTCGTCGCTCTGCTCCCTCCCTCCCTCCCTCCCTCCCTCCCTCCCGCGCGATCTAGCTGCCCGCCGGCCGGGACACGGGCTCGGCGGGAGCCTGACGACCGGCCGGCTTGAAGCTCCGTGCCCGGAATAATGCGTACCCCCCTCGCCTACGTGTGGCGCCGGCTTCCCGCCGAGCAGAGCGGCCGGCGACGAGCTAGGAGGATTGCCCCTCTCGCCGCCCCCCCCGCCCAACTGCTCGGCGGGGCTGCGGTGCGGCGGGCGGGGGGAAAAGAGGGGGAGAGGAGCCGGCGCCGCGGGGAGGAGGGAGAAGTAGACCTGGTGGCTCCACGAGGAGGGAGGGGGCGGGGGAAGGGGGAGACAGCGGGGAGGAGGAGGGAGAAGTAGACCTGGTGGCTCCACGAGGAGGGAGGGGGCGGGGAGGACAGCGGGGAGGAGGAGGGAGAAGTAGACCTGGTGGCTCCACGAGGAGGGAGGGGGCGGGGAGGACAGCGTGGAGGAAGGAGAAGTAGACCTGGTGGCTCCACGAGGAAGGAGGGGGCGGGGGGAGAGAGCGGACCCCGGCTGCTTCGTGCCGCCGCTCGCTCTGACGTCAGAGGTTCTTGCTCGGCCGTGAGAGGATCGCCACCTGTGCCACTCAGTGCGGCTGACTGCCTGGCCGCTTTGCTTTAGCTGCTTTGGAAAATAAATGCTGTTATCTTTATGTTTGTTATTAGTTTGTTCCGTTGCCTGTTTTCTGCTGTAGCTTTAGGAATCCTGTCATTCCTTACCGTCTTTCAAAACCTCCCCCACCCCTCCACTCCTCAGCTCCCCCTCCCTCTCCCACCCCCCCCCATCGGCGCGGGCGCCACGGGTAGACCTGACGCCGTTCGGGAAGGCGGAGGGACGGCCCCGCCGAGGGAGGCGAGCGCCATAGACGCGGCCGGGGGGGCGCTCGTCCCGCGACCTCGGACGGGGACCTGTCGTCCGGATCGAGGCTTCCGTGGGCAGATAGGCTTGGCTTTGGCGTTCTCGGGTAGACCTGGCGGCCCGGCCGAGGCACGCCCGAGGCTGCCGCGGGCAGACGGCTTCGCTTTGTCGTGCCTGGATAGACCTGGCGGCCCTTCCGAGGCCCGACCGAGGCTGCCGCGGGCAGACGGCTTCGCTTTGTCGTGCCTGGATAGACCTGCCTGGCGTCCCTTCCGAGGCCCGGCCGAGGCTGCCTCGGGCAGACGGGCTCCTTTGCCGACGGCTGGGTAGACCTGGCGGCCCTGCCGAGGCCCGCCCGAGGCTGCCGCGGGCAGACGGGCTCCTTTCCGAAGGCTGGCTTGAGCTGGCGGCCCTTCGGGGGCCGGCGGCAGCGCTTTTCCGACGGCGGGTAGACCTGGCGGCCCGTCGGAGCGAAGCGCGCCTCCGCCCCCCCGCGTACGCTCTGCACGGCACTCCAAGGGAGGCGCGCGCCCGTGTCCCGCCTACAGCCACCACACGGGCTCGCACGCCCGCTCGCTCTCTCGCCAACGGGCTGTGTGCCGCTTCAGCTCCTCGCCTTGACGGCACCTGCCTACACCTGGCGGATCGAGGCTGGGGGGGAGGATCGAGGGGGAAGAAGAGGGAGGGCAGGGGATTCACCTGGCCACTTCACCCACCACCACGACGATCGGAGAGCTGGCGGCCGTCAGCTAACGGCGCCTGCCTACGCGCTTTCCTGGAGCCCTGCGCTTTCTTCCCCCGCCCTTCTCTTTGCTTCCCTTCTGCTTTCTCATTCCTTTCTTCATCGATTCCTTGGCTGATCGATCGATCCATCGATTCGTTCACTCCTTCACTCTTCATTCATTCATTCATTCATTCATTCATTCATTCATTCATTCATTCATTCATTCATTCACAAATACACCTCTTTTCGTTCCCTCCCTTCCCCCCTTCTCCCCGTTGCCACGCCGGTCTTCCCCAGCAGCCAGCCTAGAAGCGGGTCAGAGCTCAAGATCGCCGCGAGGCGGGGAAGCGCCGTGTAGACGGACGGGGCCGCGGGCGGCGGACAGCCGCTGCCCTCGCGAGCCCGCGAGCCCGAGCCGAAGCGCGAGCCCGAAGCCGACTCCGAGCCCGATCCGCCCCGGCCGCGGAGCCGACCGTCGCGGGAGGCGAGGCAGCGCCCGCCCGCCCGCCTTTGCGCCCCGGACGGGGCCCGCCCGGGGAAAAAAACGCTGGAGGCGGGCGCGAGCTCGTCGCTCTGCTCCCTCCCTCCCTCCCTCCCTCCCTCCCTCCCTCCCTCCCTCCCTCCCGCGCGATCTAGCTGCCCGCCGGCCGGGACACGGGCTCGGCGGGAGCCTGACGACCGGCCGGCTTGAAGCTCCGTGCCCGGAATAATGCGTACCCCCCTCGCCTACGTGTGGCGCCGGCTTCCCGCCGAGCAGAGCGGCCGGCGACGAGCTAGGAGGATTGCCCCTCTCGCCGCCCCCCCCGCCCAACTGCTCGGCGGGGCTGCGGTGCGGCGGGCGGGGGGAAAAGAGGGGGAGAGGAGCCGGCGCCGCGGGGAGGAGGGAGAAGTAGACCTGGTGGCTCCACGAGGAGGGAGGGGGCGGGGGAAGGGGGAGAGCGGGGAGGAGGAGGGAGAAGTAGACCTGGTGGCTCCACGAGGAGGGAGGGGGCGGGGAGGACAGCGGGGAGGAGGAGGGAGAAGTAGACCTGGTGGCTCCACGAGGAGGGAGGGGGCGGGGAGGACAGCGTGGAGGAAGGAGAAGTAGACCTGGTGGCTCCACGAGGAAGGAGGGGGCGGGGGGAGAGAGCGGACCCCGGCTGCTTCGTGCCGCCGCTCGCTCTGACGTCAGAGGTTCTTGCTCGGCCGTGAGAGGATCGCCACCTGTGCCACTCAGTGCGGCTGACTGCCTGGCCGCTTTGCTTTAGCTGCTTTGGAAAATAAATGCTGTTATCTTTATGTTTGTTATTAGTTTGTTCCGTTGCCTGTTTTCTGCTGTAGCTTTAGGAATCCTGTCATTCCTTACCGTCTTTCAAAACCTCCCCCACCCCTCCACTCCTCAGCTCCCCCTCCCTCTCCCACCCCCCCCCATCGGCGCGGGCGCCACGGGTAGACCTGACGCCGTTCGGGAAGGCGGAGGGACGGCCCCGCCGAGGGAGGCGAGCGCCATAGACGCGGCCGGGGGGGCGCTCGTCCCGCGACCTCGGACGGGGACCTGTCGTCCGGATCGAGGCTTCCGTGGGCAGATAGGCTTGGCTTTGGCGTTCTCGGGTAGACCTGGCGGCCCGGCCGAGGCCCGCCCGAGGCTGCCGCGGGCAGACGGCTTCGCTTTGTCGTGCCTGGATAGACCTGGCGGCCCTTCCGAGGCCCGACCGAGGCTGCCGCGGGCAGACGGCTTCGCTTTGTCGTGCCTGGATAGACCTGGCGGCCCTTCCGAGGCCCGAACGAGGCTGCCGCGGGCAGACGGGCTCTTGCCGACGTCTGGGTAGACCTGGCGGCCCTGCCGAGGCCCGCCCGAGGCTGCCGCGCGCAGACGGCTTCGCTTTGTCGTGCCTGGATAGACCTGGCGGCCCTTCCGAGGCCCGAACGAGGCTGCCGCGGGCAGACGGCTTCGCTTTGTCGTGCCTGGATAGACCTGGCGGCCCTTCCGAGGCCCGAACGAGGCTGCCGCGGGCAGACGGCTTCGCTTTGTCGTGCCTGGATAGACCTGGCGGCCCTTCCGAGGCCCGAACGAGGCTGCCTCGGGCAGACGTGCTCCTTTGCCGACGGCTGGGTAGACCTGGCGGCCCGGCCGAGGCCCGCCCGAGGCTGCCGCGGGCAGACGGCTTCGCTTTGTCGTGCCTGGATAGACCTGGCGGCCCTTCCGAGGCCCGACCGAGGCTGCCGCGGGCAGACGGCTTCGCTTTGTCGTGCCTGGATAGACCTGCCTGGCGTCCCTTCCGAGGCCCGGCCGAGGCTGCCTCGGGCAGACGGGCTCCTTTGCCGACGGCTGGGTAGACCTGGCGGCCCTGCCGAGGCCCGCCCGAGGCTGCCGCGGGCAGACGGGCTCCTTTCCGAAGGCTGGCTTGAGCTGGCGGCCCTTCGGGGGCCGGCGGCAGCGCTTTTCCGACGGCGGGTAGACCTGGCGGCCCGTCGGAGCGAAGCGCGCCTCCGCCCCCCCGCGTACGCTCTGCACGGCACTCCAAGGGAGGCGCGCGCCCGTGTCCCGCCTACAGCCGGCACACGGGCTCGCCCGCCCGCTCGCCCGCTCGCCAACGGACTGTGTGCCGCTTCAGCTCCTCGCCTTGACGGCACCTGCCTACACCTGGCGGATCGAGGCTGGGGGGGGGGATCGAGGGGGAAGAAGAGGGAGGGCAGGGGATTCACCTGGCCACTTCACCCACCACCACGACGATCGGAGAGCTGGCGGCCGTCAGCTAACGGCGCCTGCCTACGCGCTTTCCTGGAGCCCTGCGCTTTCTTCCCCCGCCCTTCTCTTTGCTTCCCTTCTGCTTTCTCATTCCTTTCTTCATCGATTCCTTGGCTGATCGATCGATCCATCGATTCGTTCACTCCTTCACTCTTCCTTCATTCATTCATTCATTCATTCATTCATTCATTCATTCATTCATTCATTCATTCACAAATACACCTCTTTCCGTTCCCTCCCTTCCCCCCTTCTCCCCGTTGCCACGCCGGTCTTCCCCAGCAGCCAGCCTAGAAGCGGGTCAGAGCTCAAGATCGCCGCGAGGCGGGGAAGCACCGTGTAGACGGACAGGGCCGCGGGCGGCGGACAGCCGCTGCCCTCGCGAGCCCGCGAGCCCGAGCCGAAGCGCGAGCCCGAAGCCGACTCCGAGCCCGATCCGCCCCGGCCGCGGAGCCGACCGTCGCGGGAGGCGAGGCAGCGCCCGCCCGCCCGCCTTTGCGCCCCGGACGGGGCCCGCCCGGGGAAAAAAACGCTGGAGGCGGGCGCGAGCTCGTCGCTCTGCTCCCTCCCTCCCTCCCTCCCTCCCTCCCTCCCGCGCGATCTAGCTGCCCGCCGGCCGGGACACGGGCTCGGCGGGAGCCTGACGACCGGCCGGCTTGAAGCTCCGTGCCCGGAATAATGCGTACCCCCCTCGCCTACGTGTGGCGCCGGCTTCCCGCCGAGCAGAGCGGCCGGCGACGAGCTAGGAGGATTGCCCCTCTCGCCGCCCCCCCCGCCCAACTGCTCGGCGGGGCTGCGGTGCGGCGGGCGGGGGGAAAAGAGGGGGAGAGGAGCCGGCGCCGCGGGGAGGAGGGAGAAGTAGACCTGGTGGCTCCACGAGGAGGGAGGGGGCGGGGGAAGGGGGAGACAGCGGGGAGGAGGAGGGAGAAGTAGACCTGGTGGCTCCACGAGGAGGGAGGGGGCGGGGAGGACAGCGGGGAGGAGGGAGAAGTAGACCTGGTGGCTCCACGAGGAGGGAGGGGGCGGGGGGAGAGAGCGGACCCCGGCTGCTTCGTGCCGCTGCTCGCTCTGACGTCAGAGGTTCTTGCTCGGCCGTGAGAGGATCGCCACCTGTGCCACTCAGTGCGGCTGACTGCCTGGCCGCTTTGCTTTAGCTGCTTTGGAAAATAAATGCTGTTATCTTTATGTTTGTTATTAGTTTGTTCCGTTGCCTGTTTTCTGCTGTAGCTTTAGGAATCCTGTCATTCCTTACCGTCTTTCAAAACCTCCCCCACCCCTCCACTCCTCAGCTCCCCCTCCCTCTCCCACCCCCCCCCATCGGCGCGGGCGCCACGGGTAGACCTGACGCCGTTCGGGAAGGTGGAGGGACGGCCCCGCCGAGGGAGGCGAGCGCCATAGACGAGGCCGGGGGGGCGCTCGTCCCGCGGCCTCGGACGGGGACCTGTCGGCCGTATCGAGGCTTCCGTGGGCAGATAGGCTTGGCTTTGGCGTTCTCGGGTAGACCTGGCGGCCCGGCCGAGGCCCGCCCGAGGCTGCCGCGGGCAGACGGCTTCGCTTTGTCGTGCCTGGATAGACCTGGCGGCCCTTCCGAGGCCCGACCGAGGCTGCCGCGGGCAGACGGCTTCGCTTTGTCGTGCCTGGATAGACCTGCCTGGCGTCCCTTCCGAGGCCCGGCCGAGGCTGCCTCGGGCAGACGGGCTCCTTTGCCGACGGCTGGGTAGACCTGGCGGCCCTGCCGAGGCCCGCCCGAGGCTGCCGCGGGCAGACGGGCTCCTTTCCGAAGGCTGGCTTGAGCTGGCGGCCCTTCGGGGGCCGGCGGCAGCGCTTTTCCGACGGCGGGTAGACCTGGCGGCCCGTCGGAGCGAAGCGCGCCTCCGCCCCCCCGCGTACGCTCTGCACGGCACTCCAAGGGAGGCGCGCGCCCGTGTCCCGCCTACAGCCGGCACACGGGCTCGCCCGCCCGCTCGCCCGCTCGCCAACGGACTGTGTGCCGCTTCAGCTCCTCGCCTTGACGGCACCTGCCTACACCTGGCGGATCGAGGCTGGGGGGGGGGATCGAGGGGGAAGAAGAGGGAGGGCAGGGGATTCACCTGGCCACTTCACCCACCACCACGACGATCGGAGAGCTGGCGGCCGTCAGCTAACGGCGCCTGCCTACGCGCTTTCCTGGAGCCCTGCGCTTTCTTCCCCCGCCCTTCTCTTTGCTTCCCTTCTGCTTTCTCATTCCTTTCTTCATCGATTCCTTGGCTGATCGATCGATCCATCGATTCGTTCACTCCTTCACTCTTCCTTCCTTCATTCATTCATTCATTCATTCATTCATTCATTCACAAATACACCTCTTTTCGTTCCCTCCCTTCCCCCCTTCTCCCCGTTGCCACGCCGGTCTTCCCCAGCAGCCAGCCTAGAAGCGGGTCAGAGCTCAAGATCGCCGCGAGGCGGGGAAGCGCCGTGTAGACGGACGGGGCCGCGGGCGGCGGACAGCCGCTGCCCTCGCGAGCCCGCGAGCCCGAGCCGAAGCGCGAGCCCGAAGCCGACTCCGAGCCCGATCCGCCCCGGCCGCGGAGCCGACCGTCGCGGGAGGCGAGGCAGCGCCCGCCCGCCCGCCTTTGCGCCCCGGACGGGGCCCGCCCGGGGAAAAAAACGCTGGAGGCGGGCGCGAGCTCGTCGCTCTGCTCCCTCCCTCCCTCCCTCCCTCCCTCCCTCCCTCCCTCCCGCGCGATCTAGCTGCCCGCCGGCCGGGACACGGGCTCGGCGGGAGCCTGACGACCGGCCGGCTTGAAGCTCCGTGCCCGGAATAATGCGTACCCCCCTCGCCTACGTGTGGCGCCGGCTTCCCGCCGAGCAGAGCGGCCGGCGACGAGCTAGGAGGATTGCCCCTCTCGCCGCCCCCCCCGCCCAACTGCTCGGCGGGGCTGCGGTGCGGCGGGCGGGGGGAAAAGAGGGGGAGAGGAGCCGGCGCCGCGGGGAGGAGGGAGAAGTAGACCTGGTGGCTCCACGAGGAGGGAGGGGGCGGGGGAAGGGGGAGACAGCGGGGAGGAGGAGGGAGAAGTAGACCTGGTGGCTCCACGAGGAGGGAGGGGGCGGGGGGAGAGAGCGGACCCCGGCTGCTTCGTGCCGCCGCTCGCTCTGACGTCAGAGGTTCTTGCTCGGCCGTGAGAGGATCGCCACCTGTGCCACTCAGTGCGGCTGACTGCCTGGCCGCTTTGCTTTAGCTGCTTTGGAAAATAAATGCTGTTATCTTTATGTTTGTTATTAGTTTGTTCCGTTGCCTGTTTTCTGCTGTAGCTTTAGGAATCCTGTCATTCCTTACCGTCTTTCAAAACCTCCCCCACCCCTCCACTCCTCAGCTCCCCCTCCCTCTCCCACCCCCCCCCATCGGCGCGGGCGCCACGGGTAGACCTGACGCCGTTCGGGAAGGTGGAGGGACGGCCCCGCTGAGGGAGGCGAGCGCCATAGACGCGGCCGGGGGGGCGCTCGTCCCGCGGCCTCGGACGGGGACCTGTCGGCCGTATCGAGGCTTCCGTGGGCAGATAGGCTTGGCTTTGGCGTTCTCGGGTAGACCTGGCGGCCCGGCCGAGGCCCGCCCGAGGCTGCCGCGGGCAGACGGCTTCGCTTTGTCGTGCCTGGATAGACCTGCCTGGCGTCCCTTCCGAGGCCCGGCCGAGGCTGCCTCGGGCAGACGGGCTCCTTTGCCGACGGCTGGGTAGACCTGGCGGCCCTGCCGAGGCCCGCCCGAGGCTGCCGCGGGCAGACGGGCTCCTTTCCGAAGGCTGGCTTGAGCTGGCGGCCCTTCGGGGGCCTGCGGCAGCGCTTTTCCGACGGCGGGTAGACCTGGCGGCCCGTCGGAGCGAAGCGCGCCTCCGCCCCCCCGCGTACGCTCTGCACGGCACTCCAAGGGAGGCGCGCGCCCGTGTCCCGCCTACAGCCGGCACACGGGCTCGCCCGCCCGCTCGCCCGCTCGCCAACGGGCTGTGTGCCGCTTCAGCTCCTCGCCTTGACGGCACCTGCCTACACCTGGCGGATCGAGGCTGGGGGGGGGGATCGAGGGGGAAGAAGAGGGAGGGCAGGGGATTCACCTGGCCACTTCACCCACCACCACGACGATCGGAGAGCTGGCGGCCGTCAGCTAACGGCGCCTGCCTACGCGCTTTCCTGGAGCCCTGCGCTTTCTTCCCCCGCCCTTCTCTTTGCTTCCCTTCTGCTTTCTCATTCCTTTCTTCATCGATTCCTTGGCTGATCGATCGATCCATCGATTCGTTCACTCCTTCACTCTTCATTCATTTTCATTCATTCATTCATTCATTCATTCATTCATTCATTCACAAATACACCTCTTTTCGTTCCCTCCCTTCCCCCCTTCTCCCCGTTGCCACGCCGGTCTTCCCCAGCAGCCAGCCTAGAAGCGGGTCAGAGCTCAAGATCGCCGCGAGGCGGGGAAGCGCCGTGTAGACGGACGGGGCCGCGGGCGGCGGACAGCCGCTGCCCTCGCGAGCCCGCGAGCCCGAGCCGAAGCGCGAGCCCGAAGCCGACTCCGAGCCCGATCCGCCCCGGCCGCGGAGCCAACCGTCGCGGGAGGCGAGGCAGCGTCCGCCCGCCCGCCTTTGCGCCCCGGACGGGGCCCGCCCGGGGAAAAAAACGCTGGAGGCGGGCGCGAGCTCGTCGCTCTGCTCCCTCCCTCCCTCCCTCCCTCCCTCCCTCCCGCGCGATCTAGCTGCCCGCCGGCCGGGACACGGGCTCGGCGGGAGCCTGACGACCGGCCGGCTTGAAGCTCCGTGCCCGGAATAATGCGTACCCCCCTCGCCTACGTGTGGCGCCGGCTTCCCGCCGAGCAGAGCGGCCGGCGACGAGCTAGGAGGATTGCCCCTCTCGCCGCCCCCCCCGCCCAACTGCTCGGCGGGGCTGCGGTGCGGCGGGCGGGGGGAAAAGAGGGGGAGAGGAGCCGGCGCCGCGGGGAGGAGGGAGAAGTAGACCTGGTGGCTCCACGAGGAGGGAGGGGGCGGGGGAAGGGGGAGACAGCGGGGAGGAGGAGGGAGAAGTAGACCTGGTGGCTCCACGAGGAGGGAGGGGGCGGGGGGAGAGAGCGGACCCCGGCTGCTTCGTGCCGCCGCTCGCTCTGACGTCAGAGGTTCTTGCTCGGCCGTGAGAGGATCGCCACCTGTGCCACTCAGTGCGGCTGACTGCCTGGCCGCTTTGCTTTAGCTGCTTTGGAAAATAAATGCTGTTATCTTTATGTTTGTTATTAGTTTGTTCCGTTGCCTGTTTTCTGCTGTAGCTTTAGGAATCCTGTCATTCCTTACCGTCTTTCAAAACCTCCCCCACCCCTCCACTCCTCAGCTCCCCCTCCCTCTCCCACCCCCCCCCATCGGCGCGGGCGCCACGGGTAGACCTGACGCCGTTCGGGAAGGTGGAGGGACGGCCCCGCCGAGGGAGGCGAGCGCCATAGACGCGGCCGGGGGGGCGCTCGTCCCGCGACCTCGGACGGGGACCTGTCGGCCGTATCGAGGCTTCCGTGGGCAGATAGGCTTGGCTTTGGCGTGCTCGGGTAGACCTGGCGGCCCGGCCGAGGCCCGCCCGAGGCTGCCGCGGGCAGACGGCTTCGCTTTGTCGTGCCTGGATAGACCTGGCGGCCCTTCCGAGGCCCGACCGAGGCTGCCGCGGGCAGACGGCTTCGCTTTGTCGTGCCTGGATAGACCTGCCTGGCGTCCCTTCCGAGGCCCGGCCGAGGCTGCCTCGGGCAGACGGGCTCCTTTGCCGACGGCTGGGTAGACCTGGCGGCCCTGCCGAGGCCCGCCCGAGGCTGCCGCGGGCAGACGGGCTCCTTTCCGAAGGCTGGCTTGAGCTGGCGGCCCTTCGGGGGCCGGCGGCAGCGCTTTTCCGACGGCGGGTAGACCTGGCGGCCCGTCGGAGCGAAGCGCGCCTCCGCCCCCCCGCGTACGCTCTGCACGGCACTCCAAGGGAGGCGCGCGCCCGTGTCCCGCCTACAGCCGCCACACGGGCTCGCCCGCCCGCTCGCTCTCTCGCCAACGGGCTGTGTGCCGCTTCAGCTCCTCGCCTTGACGGCACCTGCCTACACCTGGCGGATCGAGGCTGGGGGGGGGGATCGAGGGGGAAGAAGAGGGAGGGCAGGGGATTCACCTGGCCACTTCACCCACCACCACGACGATCGGAGAGCTGGCGGCCGTCAGCTAACGGCGCCTGCCTACGCGCTTTCCTGGAGCCCTGCGCTTTCTTCCCCCGCCCTTCTCTTTGCTTCCCTTCTGCTTTCTCATTCCTTTCTTCATCGATTCCTTGGCTGATCGATCGATCCATCGATTCGTTCACTCCTTCACTCTTCATTCATTCATTCATTCATTCATTCATTCATTCATTCATTCATTCATTCACAAATACACCTCTTTTCGTTCCCTCCCTTCCCCCCTTCTCCCCGTTGCCACGCCGGTCTTCCCCAGCAGCCAGCCTAGAAGCGGGTCAGAGCTCAAGATCGCCGCGAGGCGGGGAAGCGCCGTGTAGACGGACGGGGCCGCGGGCGGCGGACAGCCGCTGCCCTCGCGAGCCCGCGAGCCCGAGCCGAAGCGCGAGCCCGAAGCCGACTCCAAGCCCGATCCGCCCCGGCCGCGGAGCCGACCGTCGCGGGAGGCGAGGCAGCGCCCGCCCGCCCGCCTTTGCGCCCCGGACGGGGCCCGCCCGGGGAAAAAAACGCTGGAGGCGGGCGCGAGCTCGTCGCTCTGCTCCCTCCCTCCCTCCCTCCCTCCCTCCCTCCCGCGCGATCTAGCTGCCCGCCGGCCGGGACACGGGCTCGGCGGGAGCCTGACGACCGGCCGGCTTGAAGCTCCGTGCCCGGAATAATGCGTACCCCCCTCGCCTACGTGTGGCGCCGGCTTCCCGCCGAGCAGAGCGGCCGGCGACGAGCTAGGAGGATTGCCCCTCTCGCCGCCCCCCCCGCCCAACTGCTCGGCGGGGCTGCGGTGCGGCGGGCGGGGGGAAAAGAGGGGGAGAGGAGCCGGCGCCGCGGGGAGGAGGGAGAAGTAGACCTGGTGGCTCCACGAGGAGGGAGGGGGCGGGGGAAGGGGGAGACAGCGGGGAGGAGGAGGGAGAAGTAGACCTGGTGGCTCCACGAGGAGGGAGGGGGCGGGGGAAGGGGGAGACAGCGGGGAGGAGGAGGGAGAAGTAGACCTGGTGGCTCCACGAGGAGGGAGGGGGCGGGGGGAGAGAGCGGACCCCGGCTGCTTCGTGCCGCCGCTCGCTCTGACGTCAGAGGTTCTTGCTCGGCCGTGAGAGGATCGCCACCTGTGCCACTCAGTGCGGCTGACTGCCTGGCCGCTTTGCTTTAGCTGCTTTGGAAAATAAATGCTGTTATCTTTGTTTGTTACTAGTTTGTTCCGTTGCCTGTTTTCTGCTGTAGCTTTAGGAATCCTGTCATTCCTTACCGTCTTTCAAAACCTCCCCCACCCCTCCACTCCTCAGCTCCCCCTCCCTCTCCCACCCCCCCCCATCGGCGCGGGCGCCACGGGTAGACCTGACGCCGTTCGGGAAGGCGGAGGGACGGCCCCGCCGAGGGAGGCGAGCGCCATAGACGCGGCCGGGGGGGCGCTCGTCCCGCGGCCTCGGACGGGGAGCTGTCGGCCGGATCGAGGCTTCCGTGGGCAGATAGGCTTGGCTTTGGCGTTCTCGGGTAGACCTGGCGGCCCGGCCGAGGCCCGCCCGAGGCTGCCGCGGGCAGACGGCTTCGCTTTGTCGTGCCTGGATAGACCTGGCGGCCCTTCCGAGGCCCGACCGAGGCTGCCGCGGGCAGACGGCTTCGCTTTGTCGTGCCTGGATAGACCTGCCTGGCGTCCCTTCCGAGGCCCGGCCGAGGCTGCCTCGGGCAGACGGGCTCCTTTGCCGACGGCTGGGTAGACCTGGCGGCCCTGCCGAGGCCCGCCCGAGGCTGCCGCGGGCAGACGGGCTCCTTTCCGAAGGCTGGCTTGAGCTGGCGGCCCTTCGGGGGCCGGCGGCAGCGCTTTTCCGACGGCGGGTAGACCTGGCGGCCCGTCGGAGCGAAGCGCGCCTCCGCCCCCCCGCGTACGCTCTGCACGGCACTCCAAGGGAGGCGCGCGCCCGTGTCCCGCCTACAGCCGCCACACGGGCTCGCCCGCCCGCTCGCCCGCTCGCCAACGGACTGTGTGCCGCTTCAGCTCCTCGCCTTGACGGCACCTGCCTACACCTGGCGGATCGAGGCTGGGGGGGGGGATCGAGGGGGAAGAAGAGGGAGGGCAGGGGATTCACCTGGCCACTTCACCCACCACCACGACGATCGGAGAGCTGGCGGCCGTCAGCTAACGGCGCCTGCCTACGCGCTTTCCTGGAGCCCTGCGCTTTCTTCCCCCGCCCTTCTCTTTGCTTCCCTTCTGCTTTCTCATTCCTTTCTTCATCGATTCCTTGGCTGATCGATCGATCCATCGATTCGTTCACTCCTTCACTCTTCATTCATTCATTCATTCATTCATTCATTCATTCATTCATTCATTCATTCATTCATTCATTCACAAATACACCTCTTTCCGTTCCCTCCCTTCCCCCCTTCTCCCCGTTGCCACGCCGGTCTTCCCCAGCAGCCAGCCTAGAAGCGGGTCAGAGCTCAAGATCGCCGCGAGGCGGGGAAGCGCCGTGTAGACGGACGGGGCCGCGGGCGGCGGACAGCCGCTGCCCTCGCGAGCCCGCGAGCCCGAGCCGAAGCGCGAGCCCGAAGCCGACTCCGAGCCCGATCCGCCCCGGCCGCGGAGCCGACCGTCGCGGGAGGCGAGGCAGCGCCCGCCCGCCCGCCTTTGCGCCCCGGACGGGGCCCGCCCGGGGAAAAAAACGCTGGAGGCGGGCGCGAGCTCGTCGCTCTGCTCCCTCCCTCCCTCCCTCCCTCCCTCCCTCCCGCGCGATCTAGCTGCCCGCCGGCCGGGACACGGGCTCGGCGGGAGCCTGACGACCGGCCGGCTTGAAGCTCCGTGCCCGGAATAATGCGTACCCCCCTCGCCTACGTGTGGCGCCGGCTTCCCGCCGAGCAGAGCGGCCGGCGACGAGCTAGGAGGATTGCCCCTCTCGCCGCCCCCCCCGCCCAACTGCTCGGCGGGGCTGCGGTGCGGCGGGCGGGGGGAAAAGAGGGGGAGAGGAGCCGGCGCCGCGGGGAGGAGGGAGAAGTAGACCTGGTGGCTCCACGAGGAGGGAGGGGGCGGGGGAAGGGGGAGACAGCGGGGAGGAGGAGGGAGAAGTAGACCTGGTGGCTCCACGAGGAGGGAGGGGGCGGGGGAAGGGGGAGACAGCGGGGAGGAGGAGGGAGAAGTAGACCTGGTGGCTCCACGAGGAGGGAGGGGGCGGGGGGAGAGAGCGGACCCCGGCTGCTTCGTGCCGCCGCTCGCTCTGACGTCAGAGGTTCTTGCTCGGCCGTGAGAGGATCGCCACCTGTGCCACTCAGTGCGGCTGACTGCCTGGCCGCTTTGCTTTAGCTGCTTTGGAAAATAAATGCTGTTATCTTTGTTTGTTACTAGTTTGTTCCGTTGCCTGTTTTCTGCTGTAGCTTTAGGAATCCTGTCATTCCTTACCGTCTTTCAAAACCTCCCCCACCCCTCCACTCCTCAGCTCCCCCTCCCTCTCCCACCCCCCCCCATCGGCGCGGGCGCCACGGGTAGACCTGACGCCGTTCGGGAAGGCGGAGGGACGGCCCCGCCGAGGGAGGCGAGCGCCATAGACGCGGCCGGGGGGGCGCTCGTCCCGCGGCCTCGGACGGGGACCTGTCGGCCGGATCGAGGCTTCCGTGGGCAGATAGGCTTGGCTTTGGCGTTCTCGGGTAGACCTGGCGGCCCGGCCGAGGCCCGCCCGAGGCTGCCGCGGGCAGACGGCTTCGCTTTGTCGTGCCTGGATAGACCTGGCGGCCCTTCCGAGGCCCGACCGAGGCTGCCGCGGGCAGACGGCTTCGCTTTGTCGTGCCTGGATAGACCTGCCTGGCGTCCCTTCCGAGGCCCGGCCGAGGCTGCCTCGGGCAGACGGGCTCCTTTGCCGACGGCTGGGTAGACCTGGCGGCCCTGCCGAGGCCCGCCCGAGGCTGCCGCGGGCAGACGGGCTCCTTTCCGAAGGCTGGCTTGAGCTGGCGGCCCTTCGGGGGCCGGCGGCAGCGCTTTTCCGACGGCGGGTAGACCTGGCGGCCCGTCGGAGCGAAGCGCGCCTCCGCCCCCCCGCGTACGCTCTGCACGGCACTCCAAGGGAGGCGCGCGCCCGTGTCCCGCCTACAGCCGGCACACGGGCTCGCCCGCCCGCTCGCCCGCTCGCCAACGGACTGTGTGCCGCTTCAGCTCCTCGCCTTGACGGCACCTGCCTACACCTGGCGGATCGAGGCTGGGGGGGGGGATCGAGGGGGAAGAAGAGGGAGGGCAGGGGATTCACCTGGCCACTTCACCCACCACCACGACGATCGGAGAGCTGGCGGCCGTCAGCTAACGGCGCCTGCCTACGCGCTTTCCTGGAGCCCTGCGCTTTCTTCCCCCGCCCTTCTCTTTGCTTCCCTTCTGCTTTCTCATTCCTTTCTTCATCGATTCCTTGGCTGATCGATCGATCCATCGATTCGTTCACTCCTTCACTCTTCATTCATTCATTCATTCATTCATTCATTCATTCATTCATTCATTCATTCACAAATACACCTCTTTTCGTTCCCTCCCTTCCCCCCTTCTCCCCGTTGCCACGCCGGTCTTCCCCAGCAGCCAGCCTAGAAGCGGGTCAGAGCTCAAGATCGCCGCGAGGCGGGGAAGCGCCGTGTAGACGGACGGGGCCGCGGGCGGCGGACAGCCGCTGCCCTCGCGAGCCCGCGAGCCCGAGCCGAAGCGCGAGCCCGAAGCCGACTCCAAGCCCGATCCGCCCCGGCCGCGGAGCCGACCGTCGCGGGAGGCGAGGCAGCGCCCGCCCGCCCGCCTTTGCGCCCCGGACGGGGCCCGCCCGGGGAAAAAAACGCTGGAGGCGGGCGCGAGCTCGTCGCTCTGCTCCCTCCCTCCCTCCCTCCCTCCCTCCCTCCCGCGCGATCTAGCTGCCCGCCGGCCGGGACACGGGCTCGGCGGGAGCCTGACGACCGGCCGGCTTGAAGCTCCGTGCCCGGAATAATGCGTACCCCCCTCGCCTACGTGTGGCGCCGGCTTCCCGCCGAGCAGAGCGGCCGGCGACGAGCTAGGAGGATTGCCCCTCTCGCCGCCCCCCCCGCCCAACTGCTCGGCGGGGCTGCGGTGCGGCGGGCGGGGGGAAAAGAGGGGGAGAGGAGCCGGCGCCGCGGGGAGGAGGGAGAAGTAGACCTGGTGGCTCCACGAGGAGGGAGGGGGCGGGGGAAGGGGGAGACAGCGGGGAGGAGGAGGGAGAAGTAGACCTGGTGGCTCCACGAGGAGGGAGGGGGCGGGGGAAGGGGGAGACAGCGGGGAGGAGGAGGGAGAAGTAGACCTGGTGGCTCCACGAGGAGGGAGGGGGCGGGGGGAGAGAGCGGACCCCGGCTGCTTCGTGCCGCCGCTCGCTCTGACGTCAGAGGTTCTTGCTCGGCCGTGAGAGGATCGCCACCTGTGCCACTCAGTGCGGCTGACTGCCTGGCCGCTTTGCTTTAGCTGCTTTGGAAAATAAATGCTGTTATCTTTGTTTGTTACTAGTTTGTTCCGTTGCCTGTTTTCTGCTGTAGCTTTAGGAATCCTGTCATTCCTTACCGTCTTTCAAAACCTCCCCCACCCCTCCACTCCTCAGCTCCCCCTCCCTCTCCCACCCCCCCCCATCGGCGCGGGCGCCACGGGTAGACCTGACGCCGTTCGGGAAGGCGGAGGGACGGCCCCGCCGAGGGAGGCGAGCGCCATAGACGCGGCCGGGGGGGCGCTCGTCCCGCGGCCTCGGACGGGGAGCTGTCGGCCGGATCGAGGCTTCCGTGGGCAGATAGGCTTGGCTTTGGCGTTCTCGGGTAGACCTGGCGGCCCGGCCGAGGCCCGCCCGAGGCTGCCGCGGGCAGACGGCTTCGCTTTGTCGTGCCTGGATAGACCTGGCGGCCCTTCCGAGGCCCGACCGAGGCTGCCGCGGGCAGACGGCTTCGCTTTGTCGTGCCTGGATAGACCTGCCTGGCGTCCCTTCCGAGGCCCGGCCGAGGCTGCCTCGGGCAGACGGGCTCCTTTGCCGACGGCTGGGTAGACCTGGCGGCCCTGCCGAGGCCCGCCCGAGGCTGCCGCGGGCAGACGGGCTCCTTTCCGAAGGCTGGCTTGAGCTGGCGGCCCTTCGGGGGCCGGCGGCAGCGCTTTTCCGACGGCGGGTAGACCTGGCGGCCCGTCGGAGCGAAGCGCGCCTCCGCCCCCCCGCGTACGCTCTGCACGGCACTCCAAGGGAGGCGCGCGCCCGTGTCCCGCCTACAGCCGGCACACGGGCTCGCCCGCCCGCTCGCCCGCTCGCCAACGGGCTGTGTGCCGCTTCAGCTCCTCGCCTTGACGGCACCTGCCTACACCTGGCGGATCGAGGCTGGGGGGGGGGATCGAGGGGGAAGAAGAGGGAGGGCAGGGGATTCACCTGGCCACTTCACCCACCACCACGACGATCGGAGAGCTGGCGGCCGTCAGCTAACGGCGCCTGCCTACGCGCTTTCCTGGAGCCCTGCGCTTTCTTCCCCCGCCCTTCTCTTTGCTTCCCTTCTGCTTTCTCATTCCTTTCTTCATCGATTCCTTGGCTGATCGATCGATCCATCGATTCGTTCACTCCTTCACTCTTCATTCATTCATTCATTCATTCATTCATTCATTCATTCATTCATTCATTCATTCATTCACAAATACACCTCTTTTCGTTCCCTCCCTTCCCCCCTTCTCCCCGTTGCCACGCCGGTCTTCCCCAGCAGCCAGCCTAGAAGCGGGTCAGAGCTCAAGATCGCCGCGAGGCGGGGAAGCGCCGTGTAGACGGACGGGGCCGCGGGCGGCGGACAGCCGCTGCCCTCGCGAGCCCGCGAGCCCGAGCCGAAGCGCGAGCCCGAAGCCGACTCCGAGCCCGATCCGCCCCGGCCGCGGAGCCGACCGTCGCGGGAGGCGAGGCAGCGCCCGCCCGCCCGCCTTTGCGCCCCGGACGGGGCCCGCCCGGGGAAAAAAACGCTGGAGGCGGGCGCGAGCTCGTCGCTCTGCTCCCTCCCTCCCTCCCTCCCTCCCTCCCTCCCGCGCGATCTAGCTGCCCGCCGGCCGGGACACGGGCTCGGCGGGAGCCTGACGACCGGCCGGCTTGAAGCTCCGTGCCCGGAATAATGCGTACCCCCCTCGCCTACGTGTGGCGCCGGCTTCCCGCCGAGCAGAGCGGCCGGCGACGAGCTAGGAGGATTGCCCCTCTCGCCGCCCCCCCCGCCCAACTGCTCGGCGGGGCTGCGGTGCGGCGGGCGGGGGGAAAAGAGGGGGAGAGGAGCCGGCGCCGCGGGGAGGAGGGAGAAGTAGACCTGGTGGCTCCACGAGGAGGGAGGGGGCGGGGGAAGGGGGAGACAGCGGGGAGGAGGAGGGAGAAGTAGACCTGGTGGCTCCACGAGGAGGGAGGGGGCGGGGGAAGGGGGAGACAGCGGGGAGGAGGAGGGAGAAGTAGACCTGGTGGCTCCACGAGGAGGGAGGGGGCGGGGGGAGAGAGCGGACCCCGGCTGCTTCGTGCCGCCGCTCGCTCTGACGTCAGAGGTTCTTGCTCGGCCGTGAGAGGATCGCCACCTGTGCCACTCAGTGCGGCTGACTGCCTGGCCGCTTTGCTTTAGCTGCTTTGGAAAATAAATGCTGTTATCTTTGTTTGTTACTAGTTTGTTCCGTTGCCTGTTTTCTGCTGTAGCTTTAGGAATCCTGTCATTCCTTACCGTCTTTCAAAACCTCCCCCACCCCTCCACTCCTCAGCTCCCCCTCCCTCTCCCACCCCCCCCCATCGGCGCGGGCGCCACGGGTAGACCTGACGCCGTTCGGGAAGGCGGAGGGACGGCCCCGCCGAGGGAGGCGAGCGCCATAGACGCGGCCGGGGGGGCGCTCGTCCCGCGGCCTCGGACGGGGACCTGTCGGCCGGATCGAGGCTTCCGTGGGCAGATAGGCTTGGCTTTGGCGTTCTCGGGTAGACCTGGCGGCCCGGCCGAGGCCCGCCCGAGGCTGCCGCGGGCAGACGGCTTCGCTTTGTCGTGCCTGGATAGACCTGGCGGCCCTTCCGAGGCCCGACCGAGGCTGCCGCGGGCAGACGGCTTCGCTTTGTCGTGCCTGGATAGACCTGCCTGGCGTCCCTTCCGAGGCCCGGCCGAGGCTGCCTCGGGCAGACGGGCTCCTTTGCCGACGGCTGGGTAGACCTGGCGGCCCTGCCGAGGCCCGCCCGAGGCTGCCGCGGGCAGACGGGCTCCTTTCCGAAGGCTGGCTTGAGCTGGCGGCCCTTCGGGGGCCGGCGGCAGCGCTTTTCCGACGGCGGGTAGACCTGGCGGCCCGTCGGAGCGAAGCGCGCCTCCGCCCCCCCGCGTACGCTCTGCACGGCACTCCAAGGGAGGCGCGCGCCCGTGTCCCGCCTACAGCCGGCACACGGGCTCGCCCGCCCGCTCGCCCGCTCGCCAACGGACTGTGTGCCGCTTCAGCTCCTCGCCTTGACGGCACCTGCCTACACCTGGCGGATCGAGGCTGGGGGGGGGGATCGAGGGGGAAGAAGAGGGAGGGCAGGGGATTCACCTGGCCACTTCACCCACCACCACGACGATCGGAGAGCTGGCGGCCGTCAGCTAACGGCGCCTGCCTACGCGCTTTCCTGGAGCCCTGCGCTTTCTTCCCCCGCCCTTCTCTTTGCTTCCCTTCTGCTTTCTCATTCCTTTCTTCATCGATTCCTTGGCTGATCGATCGATCCATCGATTCGTTCACTCCTTCACTCTTCATTCATTCATTCATTCATTCATTCATTCATTCATTCATTCATTCATTCATTCACAAATACACCTCTTTCCGTTCCCTCCCTTCCCCCCTTCTCCCCGTTGCCACGCCGGTCTTCCCCAGCAGCCAGCCTAGAAGCGGGTCAGAGCTCAAGATCGCCGCGAGGCGGGGAAGCGCCGTGTAGACGGACGGGGCCGCGGGCGGCGGACAGCCGCTGCCCTCGCGAGCCCGCGAGCCCGAGCCGAAGCGCGAGCCCGAAGCCGACTCCGAGCCCGATCCGCCCCGGCCGCGGAGCCGACCGTCGCGGGAGGCGAGGCAGCGCCCGCCCGCCCGCCTTTGCGCCCCGGACGGGGCCCGCCCGGGGAAAAAAACGCTGGAGGCGGGCGCGAGCTCGTCGCTCTGCTCCCTCCCTCCCTCCCTCCCTCCCTCCCTCCCGCGCGATCTAGCTGCCCGCCGGCCGGGACACGGGCTCGGCGGGAGCCTGACGACCGGCCGGCTTGAAGCTCCGTGCCCGGAATAATGCGTACCCCCCTCGCCTACGTGTGGCGCCGGCTTCCCGCCGAGCAGAGCGGCCGGCGACGAGCTAGGAGGATTGCCCCTCTCGCCGCCCCCCCCGCCCAACTGCTCGGCGGGGCTGCGGTGCGGCGGGCGGGGGGAAAAGAGGGGGAGAGGAGCCGGCGCCGCGGGGAGGAGGGAGAAGTAGACCTGGTGGCTCCACGAGGAGGGAGGGGGCGGGGGAAGGGGGAGACAGCGGGGAGGAGGAGGGAGAAGTAGACCTGGTGGCTCCACGAGGAGGGAGGGGGCGGGGGGAGAGAGCGGACCCCGGCTGCTTCGTGCCGCCGCTCGCTCTGACGTCAGAGGTTCTTGCTCGGCCGTGAGAGGCTCGCCACCTGTGCCACTCAGTGCGGCTGACTGCCTGGCCGCTTTGCTTTAGCTGCTTTGGAAAATAAATGCTGTTATCTTTATGTTTGTTATTAGTTTGTTCCGTTGCCTGTTTTCTGCTGTAGCTTTAGGAATCCTGTCATTCCTTACCGTCTTTCAAAACCTCCCCCTCCCCTCCACTCCTCAGCTCCCCCTCCCTCTCCCACCCCCCCCCATCGGCGCGGGCGCCACGGGTAGACCTGACGCCGTTCGGGAAGGCGGAGGGACGGCCCCGCCGAGGGAGGCGAGCGCCATAGACGCGGCCGGGGGGGCGCTCGTCCCGCGGCCTCGGACGGGGAGCTGTCGGCCGGATCGAGGCTTCCGTGGGCAGATAGGCTTGGCTTTGGCGTTCTCGGGTAGACCTGGCGGCCCGGCCGAGGCCCGCCCGAGGCTGCCGCGGGCAGACGGCGCTTTGTCGTGCCTGGATAGACCTGGCGGCCCTTCCGAGGCCCGACCGAGGCTGCCGCGGGCAGACGGCTTCGCTTTGTCGTGCCTGGATAGACCTGCCTGGCGTCCCTTCCGAGGCCCGGCCGAGGCTGCCTCGGGCAGACGGGCTCCTTTGCCGACGGCTGGGTAGACCTGGCGGCCCTGCCGAGGCCCGCCCGAGGCTGCCGCGGGCAGACGGGCTCCTTTCCCAAGGCTGGCTTGAGCTGGCGGCCCTTCGGGGGCCGGCGGCAGCGCTTTTCCGACGGCGGGTAGACCTGGCGGCCCGTCGGAGCGAAGCGCGCCTCCGCCCCCCCGCGTACGCTCTGCACGGCACTCCAAGGGAGGCGCGCGCCCGTGTCCCGCCTACAGCCGCCACACGGGCTCGCCCGCCCGCTCGCTCTCTCGCCAACGGGCTGTGTGCCGCTTCAGCTCCTCGCCTTGACGGCACCTGCCTACACCTGGCGGATCGAGGCTGGGGGGGGGGATCGAGGGGGAAGAAGAGGGAGGGCAGGGGATTCACCTGGCCACTTCACCCACCACCACGACGATCGGAGAGCTGGCGGCCGTCAGCTAACGGCGCCTGCCTACGCGCTTTCCTGGAGCCCTGCGCTTTCTTCCCCCGCCCTTCTCTTTGCTTCCCTTCTGCTTTCTCATTCCTTTCTTCATCGATTCCTTGGCTGATCGATCGATCCATCGATTCGTTCACTCCTTCACTCTTCATTCATTCATTCATTCATTCATTCATTCATTCATTCATTCATTCATTCATTCACAAATACACCTCTTTTCGTTCCCTCCCTTCCCCCCTTCTCCCCGTTGCCACGCCGGTCTTCCCCAGCAGCCAGCCTAGAAGCGGGTCAGAGCTCAAGATCGCCGCGAGGCGGGGAAGCGCCGTGTAGACGGACGGGGCCGCGGGCGGCGGACAGCCGCTGCCCTCGCGAGCCCGCGAGCCCGAGCCGAAGCGCGAGCCCGAAGCCGACTCCGAGCCCGATCCGCCCCGGCCGCGGAGCCGACCGTCGCGGGAGGCGAGGCAGCGCCCGCCCGCCCGCCTTTGCGCCCCGGACGGGGCCCGCCCGGGGAAAAAAACGCTGGAGGCGGGCGCGAGCTCGTCGCTCTGCTCCCTCCCTCCCTCCCTCCCTCCCTCCCTCCCTCCCTCCCTCCCGCGCGATCTAGCTGCCCGCCGGCCGGGACACGGGCTCGGCGGGAGCCTGACGACCGGCCGGCTTGAAGCTCCGTGCCCGGAATAATGCGTACCCCCCTCGCCTACGTGTGGCGCCGGCTTCCCGCCGAGCAGAGCGGCCGGCGACGAGCTAGGAGGATTGCCCCTCTCGCCGCCCCCCCCGCCCAACTGCTCGGCGGGGCTGCGGTGCGGCGGGCGGGGGGAAAAGAGGGGGAGAGGAGCCGGCGCCGCGGGGAGGAGGGAGAAGTAGACCTGGTGGCTCCACGAGGAGGGAGGGGGCGGGGGAAGGGGGAGACAGCGGGGAGGAGGAGGGAGAAGTAGACCTGGTGGCTCCACGAGGAGGGAGGGGGCGGGGGAAGGGGGAGACAGCGGGGAGGAGGAGGGAGAAGTAGACCTGGTGGCTCCACGAGGAGGGAGGGGGCGGGGGGAGAGAGCGGACCCCGGCTGCTTCGTGCCGCCGCTCGCTCTGACGTCAGAGGTTCTTGCTCGGCCGTGAGAGGATCGCCACCTGTGCCACTCAGTGCGGCTGACTGCCTGGCCGCTTTGCTTTAGCTGCTTTGGAAAATAAATGCTGTTATCTTTATGTTTGTTATTAGTTTGTTCCGTTGCCTGTTTTCTGCTGTAGCTTTAGGAATCCTGTCATTCCTTACCGTCTTTCAAAACCTCCCCCACCCCTCCACTCCTCAGCTCCCCCTCCCTCTCCCACCCCCCCCCATCGGCGCGGGCGCCACGGGTAGACCTGACGCCGTTCGGGAAGGTGGAGGGACGGCCCCGCCGAGGGAGGCGAGCGCCATAGACGCGGCCGGGGGGGCGCTCGTCCCGCGACCTCGGACGGGGACCTGTCGGCCGGATCGAGGCTTCCGTGGGCAGATAGGCTTGGCTTTGGCGTGCTCGGGTAGACCTGGCGGCCAGGCCGAGGCCCGCCCGAGGCTGCCGCGGGCAGACGGCTTGGCTTTGGCGTGCCTGGATAGACCTGGCGGCCCTTCCGAGGCCCGCCCGAGGCTGCCGCGGGCAGACGGGCTCCTTTCCGAAGGCTGGCTTGAGCTGGCGGCCCTTCGGGGGCCGGCGGCAGCGCTTTTCCGGCGGCGGGTAGACCTGGCGGCCCGTCGGAGCGAAGCGCGCCTCCGCCCCCCCGCGTACGCTCTGCACGGCACTCCAAGGGAGGCGCGCGCCCGTGTCCCGCCTACAGCCGGCACACGGGCTCGCCCGCCCGCTCGCTCTCTCGCCAACGGGCTGTGTGCCGCTTCAGCTCCTCGCCTTGACGGCACCTGCCTACACCTGGCGGATCGAGGCTGGGGGGGGGTGTGGGTAGTTAGGGTCTGGCGGCCGGAAGATGTCGCGATGTACGGAAAGGTGGAGCCCCTCCCTTGATGGACAGTAGCGTGTGACCTCTGCTGTAAGCAAGCGGAAGTGACGCTATGGGCCTCGGGTATATAAGCCCATGTGACTCGACAATAAACGCCATTTGCCATCCACCACGTTGGTGTCTGTGAGCCGATGGACCGAGCGGCCTGGGGTTGGCCGCCGTGCCGTTCCTGAACCAGGTCGCCACTGCCCCCTGAAGGCAACAGGGGGGGATCGAGGGGGAAGAAGAGGGAGGGCAGGGGATTCACCTGGCCACTTCACCACCACGACGATCGGAGAGCTGGCGGCCGTCAGCTAACGGCGCCTGCCTACGCGCTTTCCTGGAGCCCTGCGCTTTCTTCCCCCGCCCTTCTCTTTGCTTCCCTTCTGCTTTCTCATTCCTTTCTTCATCGATTCCTTGGCTGATCGATCGATCCATCGATTCGTTGATTCGTTCACTCCTTCACTCTTCATTCATTCATTCATTCATTCATTCATTCATTCACAAATACACCTCTTTTCGTTCCCTCCCTTCCCCCCTTCTCCCCGTTGCCACGCCGGTCTTCCCCAGCAGCCAGCCTAGAAGCGGGTCAGAGCTCAAGATCGCCGCGAGGCGGGGAAGCGCCGTGTAGACGGACGGGGCCGCGGGCGGCGGACAGCCGCTGCCCTCGCGAGCCCGCGAGCCCGAGCCGAAGCGCGAGCCCGAAGCCGACTCCGAGCCCGATCCGCCCCGGCCGCGGAGCCGACCATCGCGGGAGGCGAGGCAGCGCCCGCCCGCCCGCCTTTGCGCCCCGGACGGGGCCCGCCCGGGGAAAAAAACGCTGGAGGCGGGCGCGAGCTCGTCGCTCTGCTCCCTCCCTCCCTCCCGCGCGATCTAGCTGCCCGCCGGCCGGGACACGGGCTCGGCGGGAGCCTGACGACCGGCCGGCTTGAAGCTCCGTGCCCGGAATAATGCGTACCCCCCTCGCCTACGTGTGGCGCCGGCTTCCCGCCGAGCAGAGCGGCCGGCGACGAGCTAGGAGGATTGCCCCTCTCGCCGCCCCCCCCGCCCAACTGCTCGGCGGGGCTGCGGTGCGGCGGGCGGGGGGAAAAGAGGGGGAGAGGAGCCGGCGCCGCGGGGAGGAGGGAGAAGTAGACCTGGTGGCTCCACGAGGAGGGAGGGGGCGGGGGGAGCGGGGAGGAGGAGGGAGAAGTAGACCTGGTGGCTCCACGAGGAGGGAGGGGGCGGGGGGAGAGACAGCGGGGAGGAGGAGGGAGAAGTAGACCTGGTGGCTCCACGTAAGGGAGGGGGCGCGGGGAGAGAGCGGGGAGGAGGGAGAAGTAGACCTGGTGGCTCCACGACGAGGGGAGGGGGAAGGGGGAGGGAGACAGCGGGGAGGAGGAGGGAGAAGTAGACCTGGTGGCTCCACGAGGAGGGAGGGGGCGGGGGGAGAGAGGCTGCCAGGGTCCAGGCACTTTGCTGGTCATGCACGGAAAGTCCTGGCGGGCAAGGGGACACTCAAAGGTGCGAGGTTAGGGGGTGGGCAGAGAGAAGGGGCTTTTGTTGTGTCCACCTGACAATGATAGCAGGGGGCTATCATTTCATGCCAAAGTAAATGAAGCTTGCCTTCCAGACTTCTTACTCTCATCACTGGCCGCCCTCTAGCAGTGGCCGTGATGGCTAGACCGATGGCCGTGACGGCGGGGTAGACCTGATGGCTCCACGAGGCGGGAGGGGGCGGGGGGGGCGGGGGGGGGGGGAGAGCGGGGAGGAGGAGGGAGAAGTAGACCTGGTGGCTCCACGAGGAGGGAGGGGGCGGGGGGAGAGAGCGGACCCCGGCTGCTTCGGGCCGCCGCTCGCTCTGACGTCAGAGGTTCTTGCTCGGCCGTGAGAGGCTCACCACCTGTGCCACTCAGTGCGGCTGACTGCCTGGCCGCTTTGCTTTAGCTGCTTTCGAAAATAAATGCTGTAATCTTTATGTTTGTTATTAGTTTGTTCCGTTGCCTGTTTTCTGCTGTAGCTTTAGGAATCCTGTCATTCCCTACCGTCTTTCAAAACCTCCCCCACCCCTCCACTCCTCAGCTCCCCCTCCTCCCCCCCCCCCCCCCCCCCCCCCCCCCCCGCCTGCTCAGGCAAACGGCAGTTGAGCTCAGGTGGCGGCTCCCCAGTCAGCAGGGGTACTGGAATAGACTTGGCTGGGTGGCCGACCCCCACACCCCCACCTGCCAGCTGCGAAGGGACGGTTGGCGGGCTGTGGGGAGGCCGAATGAGGTGACCCAGCGTTCCCGAGTGTGTAAACACATCAACAGAGCAAAAAAGCAAAGCAGAGTAGGAACAGCAAAGCAGAGCAAAGAAAAGGATTCGGTGCCGGGAATACAAACCAAAACCCCCCAAAAATAGGCAGTTCTAAGGAAAGCATGTCGAAGCAGGTGCAGGAAAAGCAAAGCGGGGAAGAGCAACGAAAAGTAAAGCAAGGAAAAGTAAAGCAAAGCAAAACGAACCCAAATCATTGGGAATCGTGTAATGTCACTTATCGTCCTAAAAAACCTCACCCAACCCCATCCCCAGACGAACAGCAGCAGCGGGACCCACCTGGCGGCTCGCCGAACAGCGGGGGATGAGGAATAGACCATGCTGGGTGGGTGGCCAGGCTTCCTGTCCCCACCCTCCAGCTCCCAGGGGACAGTCGTCGGGCTGCGGGGAGGCCACGGTGTGCGCCCGAGGGTTTATGCCTTCATCAATACACCGATCGACTCATCGCCCAAATCGGTGCGACGGTCTGCAAAAGAAGCCTACCTAGCACGGCAAAGCAGAGCTGAGCAATGCAACGGAAAGCAGAGCGAGACAAAGCATAGCCCTGCTAGGGAACAGAAAAAGGCAAAAGGAAAAGCATAGCCAAGAAGGGCCGGGAAAAGCAAAACGAAGCAGGGCAAGAAAAACCAAAGCAGAAGAGGTCCAGGAAAAGAAAAGTGGTGTCACGAATACAAACTAAAGCAAAACAAAGCGAGGTAGGGCCGGCAAAAGCAAAACAAAGAAGGGCGAGGAAAAAAAAAAAAAAAAAAAAAAAAAAAAAACAACTAAGCTAAGGATTTCCTGGGGGGTGGGGGAAAGAAAAGCGGTGTCCTGAATACAAAGTCAAGCAAAACGAAACAAAGCGAGGCCAGAAAAAGCAAAGCATGGTGAGGAACAGAAAAACCAAAGTAAAAGAGGGCCAGGAAAAGCGAAGCAGTGCCACGAATACAAAGCAAAGCAAAGCAACGCAGGGCCAGGGAAAGCAAAGCAAATCAAAACGGTGCTGCCAAAACAAAATGCGTAGTTAACTTAGCGTCAGTCGAAATCGCTGGGCTATGGGGAGCTGGGCGTTTGAGAAGGCCAGGGTGTGGCATCGGCCCCCGGTTGCCTCGGGCCGCCTCTCGCTCTGACATCAGAGGCTCCTGCTCGGCCGTGAACGGCTCCCCACCTGTGCCACTCAGTTTGGCTGGCTGCCTGGCTGGTTTGCTTTAGCTGCTTATCATTATATAAATTGTTATTGTCATTATTATTATTATTATTATATACTACTAAAAAGCTATTAGAAATAAAAGTATTAAATAGTAATAGAAATAAGTATCATTAAAACGTAATAAAAATAGTAGTAGTAGTAATAATAATAGTATTTTCTCCGTCTGTTTCCCCCTTTAGTTTTAGGAATCGAGTAGTTATTTATTGTTGTTCTCAACCCACACCCCTCCCCAGACGAATAGCAACAGAGCCCACCTGGTGGCTCTCCGGACAACGGTGGGCAACAAAATAGACCTGGCCCGGTAGCCAGATCCCTGTCCCTGCCCGCCAGCTCCGAGGGGACAGCTGTCGGGCTGCAGGCCGGCTAACTTTTCTATGTGTTCATAAACAAGTTTCATGAACTTGTTTATGCATTCATAAAGACGGCAAAGCTAAGGAAAGGAGCACGGGGAAAAACAAAGCGGTGCCAGGAAAGGGAAAGCCAAGGAAAGAAAGCAGTTTGAGTCAAAGCAAAGCACAGCAAGGCTAAGAAAGGTACAGAAGAGCAGAGAAGGTAAAGCAAAGCACTGACAGGAACACGAAGCAAAGAAATAAAAAATAAAGCATGACCGCACAAGTAAAAACGTAGCAGGCCCAGGAAAGAAAAAGCAAAGCAAAGCAAAGCAAAGCAAAGCAAAGCAAAGCAAAGCAAAGCAAAGCAAAGTAAAGCAAAGCAAAGTAGCACAAGGAAAAACACAGCATTTTCAGGAGAGAAAAAGCAAAGCAATCTGAGGTAAGAACAGCAGAGAAAAGGAGGTATGGAAAAGCAAAACTGTGCCAGGAAGAGCAAAGCAAAGCAAAGCAAGGCAGAACAAAGAGAAGCAAAGCGAACGTAGCGAGCTGGCGGCCAGCCCTCCTTTGGGTTCCAAGTGTCTGTGGGGGGGAGACCGGAGGGCCCTCATGTTGTGTACAGGTGGCAGCCAGACTTGGACAGTGGCTGTACCCTGATCGCCCTCTCCCCAGCCTCCTTCACATCTCCTGGTGCACCGTGACGGTGGGCAAGAGCCACGTCTTGCTTTAGCTGGTTTTATATCTATATACATTTTTTTGTTGTTTGTTGTGGATTTCTACCACCGTAGTTGTGGGAATCACGTAGTTACTTATTCTCGTTGAAACTCTCACTGAACACTATCACCACACGAGTAGCAGTTAGGGGTCCCCTGACGGCTCGCCGCATGGCTGGGGACACAGAATGGACCATGTCGGCTGGCCAGGCCTGCTGCACCCAGCCTCCAGTTCCGAGGGGACAGTCGCTGGACTGCGGGGAGGCCAAGTTCTGTGTCTGATGGTTTATGCGTTCATAAATTTACCAATCGACTCGGCAGCAAAATCAGTGAGACAGTCTCTAAAGGAAGCCTAGCACAGCACAGGAGAGCAGAGCAATGCGGATGAAAGCTGAGCAAGACAAAGCAAAGCCCTGCTAGGGAAAAGACCTAGCGGCATAGGGAAAAGCAATGACATCCAGCGCCTGGAAAAGCAAAGCACGGCCAGAGAAAACACAAGAAAAAGATATAAAAGGAAAACAGAAAGCATGGAATTGAACATCAGATAAAAATAAAAAAAAAAATGCAAAGCATGACCAGGAAAGGCATAGCAAAGCAGAACAAAGTAGAGGAAAGCAAAGCTAAACAAAGGAAAGCATGGCCCTATAAAAAAAAAAAAAAAAAAAAAAAAAAAAAAAAAAAAAAAGCAAGGCCAGGGAGGGCAAAGCTGAGCAAAGGAAAGTAGCACCAGGAAAAGCAAAGCATAACCAGGAAAGAGAAAGAAGTGAAAATAAATAAATAAATAAATAAATAACGAACAAAAACAAACAAACAAACAAAACAAAAAAACAGCAATAAAAACCACAACAAAGCGAAAAAGTTGGAGGTAAGGCAAATCAGAGCTGGGTTAAGAGAAGCTAAGCAGAGCAGAGAAGGAAAAGCAAAGCAATGCCAGGAATACAAAGCAAGGCAAAGCAAAGCATGGCCAGGCAAGGCAAAGCAGAACAAAAGAAAGTAGCAAAAGGAACAGCAAAGCAGTGCCAGGAACACAAAGTAAAGCAAAACAAAGGCAAGCATGGCCTGAAAATGGAAAGGAGAGCAGGAGCAGGTGAGGCAAAAGAGAGCAAGGCAAAGGTAAAAAAAGGAAAGCATGGCCCCATAAAGCAAAACAAAGCACGGCCAGGGAAGGCAAAGCTGAGCAAAGGAAAGTAGCACCAGGAAAAGCAAAGCATAACCAGGGAAGACAAAGCAAAGAAAGCAAAGCCAAGCAGTTTGAGGCAAGGCAAAGCACAGCAGGGGTAGGAAAAGCAAAGCAGTGCCAGGTCTATAACCCAAAGCTAAACCAAGGAAAGCATGGCCAGGGAAGGGAAAGACGAGCAAGTCAAAGCAGAGCAAGGGAACGTAGCACAAGGAAAAGCAAAGCATTTTCAGGAAAGAAACAGCAAAACAATCTGAGGAAAAGCTGGGGCAAGAACAGCAGAGGAAAGGAGGGATGGGAAAGCAAAACTGTGCCAGGAAGAGCAAAGCAAAGCGGAGCAAGGCAGAACAAAGAGAAGCAAAGCGAACGTAGCGAGCTGGCGGCCAGCACTCCTTTGGGTTCCAAGTGTCTGTGGGGGGGAGACCGGAGGGCCCTCATGTTGTGTACAGGTGGCAGCCAGACTTGGACAGTGGCTGTACCCTGATCGCCCTCTCCCCAGCCTCCTTCACATCTCCTGGTGCACCGTGACGGTGGGCAAGAACCATGTCTTGCCTTAGCTGGTTTTATATATCTCTATCTATTTTGTTGTTGTTGTTGTTGTTGTGGATTTCTTCCACCGTAGTTGTGGGAATCATGTAGTTACTTACTGTCGTTGAGAACCTCAGACACACAACTAGCAGTGGGGCCCACCTGGCAGCTCGCCGCATGGCTGGGGACAAAGAATGGACCATGTCGGCTGGCCAGGCCTGCTGCCCACACGCGCCAGTTCTGAGGGGACAGTCGCTGGACTGCGGGGAGGCCAAGTTCTGTTTCTGACTGTTTATGCGTTCATAAATTTACCAATCGACTCGGCAGCAAAATCAGCGAGACAGTCCCCAAAGGAAGCCTAGCACAGCACAGGAGAACAGAGCAATGCTGATGAAAGCTGAGCAAGACAAAGCAAAACCCTGACAGGAACACGAAGCAAAGAAATATAAAATCATAGAATCATAGAATCATAGAATATCCTGAGTTGGAAGGGAGAAAAAAACGCCCGGAGAAAAAAACGCTGGAGGCGGGTGCGAGCTCGTCGCTCTGCTCCCTCCCTCCCGCGCGATCTAGCTGCCCGCCGGCCGGGACACGGGCTCGGCGGGAGCCTGACGACCAGCCGGCTTGAAGCTCCGTGCCCGGAATAATGCGTACCCCTCTCACCTACGTGTGGCGCCGGCTTCCCACCGAGCGGAGCAGCCGGCGACGAGCTAGGAGGATTGCCCCTCCCGCCGCCTCCCCCGCCCAACTGCTCGGCGGGGCTGCGGTGCGGCGGGCGGGGGGGAGGGGGGGGAGAGGAGCCGGCGCCGCTCGACAAGCCGAGAGAGCGGCCGCGGCCCCTGGCTGCATCGGGCTGCCGCTCGCTCTGCCGTCAGGGGCTCTGGCTCGCCTGCGAGCCACCCGTGCGACTCTGCGTGGCTGGGCGTGTGTCACCGCAGTCATCGATCCGTGCGAAATGAGGTGAAGAGAAGGCGTGCAACGAAAAGGCGGCGCGCTGCCAGCAAAAGCCAGGCCAAGCGGCGCCGGGAAAAGCAAAGCGAAGCGGAGAAGGAACGGCAAAGCGGAGCGAGGCAGAGCAGACTAAGGAAAAGCAAACGAGCGCCACGAACGCGACGCAAAGCAAAACTCAGCGCTTCCACGAAAAGCAAAGCGAAGCAGGGCCAGCAAAAGCAAAGCAAAGGGGAGGAACTGGTGGCCGGTCTCCCGCGGACTCCGTGGTTCTGGCGGTGGGTAGACGTGGCGGCCAGAGCGAGGGTGCGGCCCTGGACTCTGGCTGCTTCGGGCCGCCACTCGCTCTGACGTCGGAGGTTCTTGCTTGGCCGCGAGAGGCTCGCCACCTGTGCCACTCAGTGTGGCTGACTGCCTGGCCGCTTTGCTTTAGCTGCTTTGGAAAATAAATACTATTATCGTTATTATTATTATTAGTTAGTTATGTTATAAATGGTGCGGCGCCTCTCCTAGATCAAATCAGAATTCAGGAACCAAAACCATCCCGGACGAGCCCCCAGTTGTTATAAATGGCTAAGTCCCAAAATAAGATTATAATAAAAGTTTACAATTTATTAAAGGAATAGAGGCAAGCAAACAGTGCTGGGTGCTCCGGGAGTCTCTGCTCCACCAAGACACACACCAGTTACATCAAGCAGCTCCTAGGCTAATGCATAGTCATTACTACTTCTAGAAAAACCAGGGTTAGTATAATTAGTTTCTGGAATCCAAACCCTCCTACTGGAGCATGCGTATCAGTCTCCGGTGGTCCCTCTGGGGGTCTCTCGTGCTGAAGGCTCATAGTCTTCATCCCAGGCATTTTTTCTTGTCCTTCTCCTTTGTCCAACTTGGCTGTATGTCAGAGACTTGTGCAGCATCCCCTGCAAGCTTTGTCTTTTAGTCGCCCTTCAGCTTTCCCCTTCTCCTTAATCTCCTGACCAGATATCAGAGACTTGCATAGTGTCCCATGCAATAGTCATAATAGTTAGCAGTTATTCTGAAACCCCCCAGATATCAGAGACATCAAGGAAAAGCCTACAAATACATTTCCCTTCAAGCTCTCCATTGACATGAATTGCTAAAACATTCCTCAAGGTTATGTTGCCTGTTTTCCACTGTAGCTTTAGGAATCATGTCATTCCTTACTGTCTTTGAAAACCTCGCCAGGTAGCAGGGGTCATGGAATAGATTTGGCTGGGTGGCCGACCCTCACAACCCCACCTGCCAGCTGCAAAGGGACGGTTGGCGGGCTGTGGGGAGGCCAAATTAGGTGACCTATTGTTTCTGTGTGTGTAAATGCATCAATCGGCAAAATCGGTGGGACGGTCCACAAAAGAAGGCTAGCACAGGAAAGCAGAGCAGAGCAGTGCAAAGCCAGGCAAAACAAACCAAAGCTCTACCAGGAAAATCCTTGTGGCAAATCAGGCCTAAGAAGAGCAAAGAAAAACAGGGCCAGGAAAAGCAAAGCAAAGCAGAGTAGGAACAGCAAAGCAGAGCAAAGAAAAGGAAATCAGTGCCAGGAATACAAACCAAAACCCCCCAAAAATATGCAGTTCGAAGGAATGCATGTTGAAGCAGGTGCAGGAAAAGCAAAGCAGAGAAGAGCAAGGAAAAGCAAAGAAAAGTAAAGCAAAGCAAAACAAATCAAAAAAAAAAAAAAAAAAAAGCAGAGCAAAGGGAGGCAAAGCAAAGAAGGCCCAGGAAAAGCAAAGCCAAACAGGGCCAGGGAAGACAAAGTAGAACAAGGCAAAACCAAGCAAAGCAGCACAAAGGAAAAGCAAAGCAGTAGTTTTTTGGGAATCATGTAATGTCATATAGTAAAAAGCTCCCTGGAGTTTGCCTCGCCTTATAGTCCGCTGTGACAAGATGTGCAAACCATGGCTTGCTTTACCTTATTTTATGCTTCTTTTTTTTTGCTCTTTTTTTTTTTTTTCTGACTATACAGGGTACTGCTAGAGCCTGCAGCAACCAAGGACCTCCAGGGAGCACAAAAACATTATTCATGGCTACCTCAGCATCACTATAGGGCATGCAAGAACATCCTTGGAGCTCCAAAGCACCTCCCTGGAGAAGCCACACATCTCCCTGGGATGCCCAAGGATCTTCCCGTGTCACCCACAAACCTCCATGAACTGCCATAGCCCCTCATTTGGGCACACCACATGTCTCTGGGGCACTCAAGCATTTCTTTGGAGCAACAAAGCATATCCAAAGGGGAGACAAGCATCTCCCTTGAGGTTCCAAGGATCTCCTTGGGGTAGCAAGGCATGTCCATAGGACACCCTAGGGAAACAAGCACCTCTCTTGAGGCACCAAGCATCTCTGCACAGACCTCAAAAATCCCCCTGGAGCAATCAGGTATCTCCCCAGGCAACACAAGAATCTCCATTAAGGCATACAAGCACCTTTCTGCAGTACCCAAGCATCTCCCCAGGGCATACAAGCACCTCCCTGCAACACCCAAGCAACTCTTTGGGACTCCTGAAAATGCCCCTGGGGCATTCTAGAATTTCCTGAAGCATCTCCAGCATGTTTCTGGACCACCCAATGGCCATTGCAAGTCTTCCTCAAGCACCACTGTAGTGGGTTTACATGGCAAGGTTTTAGCAGCAGTGGGCCATAGCGGTGGTTTCTGTGAGAAGGATCTAGAAGCTACCTCATGTTAGGTAAGGGCCCCACTGTTGACCCGAGCCAAGCCAATAAACAATGTTGTTTTGTGTCTATGTGGGAGCATATTTAAGACAGGAAAAAAGAACTCTGTGTCATATAGCTGCTGAGAGAGTGAGAGGAGTGAGGAACAGCCTTGAACAGACAAGGTCAGTGAAGAAGGAAGGGGAGAGGTGCTCCAGGTGCCTGACTATACAGGCATGTATACTGAGCAGAAGTCCCCTGTGGCCTGTGGTGAGGACCATGGTGAAGCAGCCTGTCCCATGGAGTACCACGGTGGAGCAGGGTTCCATGCTGCAGCCCGCGGAGGAGACCACGGTGAAGCAGGTGGACCTGCACCAATGGAGACTGTGACCTGTGGAAGACCCCCTCTGGAGCAGATTCTGGGCCGGACGTGTAGCCCGTGGAGAGGAGCCCACGCAGGAGCAGGTGATCTGACAAGAGCTGCTGCCCGTGGTGGACCCAGGTTGGAGCGGTTTTCTCCTGAGGGATGGACCCCATGGTACGGACCCATATCTGGAGCAGTTCTGGAAGAGCTTCCGCCTCTGGGAAGCCCATGCCGGATCAGTTCAGTAAGGACTGCATCCCGTGGGAGTGACCCCACAGCACAGGGGACGAGAGTGATCGAGAAGGGGTGGCAGAGCAGAAGCGCTATAGACTGACCATAACCCCCATTCCCCTGTTCACCTGCGCCACTCAGGGGGAGGAGGTGGGAGAAGATGAATGGGGGGAAGGTGCTTTTGGTTTCTTTCCTTTGTTTCTCGCTTCTCTAGCTTGTTAGTAATAGGCAATAAATCTTACTATCTCCCTATGCTGAGTCTGTTTTGCCTCTCACAATAATTACTGCGCTATCTTCTCATCCTTATCTCAACCCTTGAGCCCTTTTCATCATATTTTCCCCCTGTTCCTCTTTGAGGAGGGGGAGTGAGAGAGCGGTTGTGGTGGAGCTCAGCTGCCCACCTGAGTAAAACCACCACAGAGGCTCAGGGGAGACCTTGTTGCTCTCACAACTCCCTTCTAAGAGGTTGCAGCAGGGTGGGGGTAGGTCTTTCTCCCAAGCAAGAAGCAACCGCAGAAGAGGAAATGGCTTCAGGTTTCACCAGGGGAGGTTTGGGGTGGGTATGAGGAAAAAATTCTTCCCCAAAAGGGTTGTTGGGCCTTGAAAGAGGCTGCCCAGGGAAGGAGTTGAGTCACCGTTCCTGTGGCTATGCAAAAGATGTGTAGATGTGGTGCTTGGGACGTGGTGTAGGGGTAGACTAGGCAGGGCTGGGTTAGCGCTTGGACTTGATGACCTCAGAGGTCTTTTCCAGCCTCAATGATTTGACGATTCTATGATAATAAGCAGAAGTGCTGAGACACAGAGCTGACCAAGCAAACATAGAGACATGGGCAGGGCACACACCATGAGGATTCTTTTTAACAGAAGAGTAGAGAAAGCAGCTAGAAATAGAAGATCTTTCTAGAAGAGAACTTTCCGAGCTAGAGGAAGAGGAAAGCATTTGTGTGTAACTTCAAACTTCCAGAAGAAAAGACTTGCTAAATGTGGGCAAGAAAAATACAAAGAAATAAAACCACCACTTATGATTAAAACTTCAGAAATATTTTGTATTCATTACCGGTGAGCTTTATGGAATTTGCCAGAAATATTTGTTCCTGGGGGTGAATCTGTCAAATTCTCTTAAATTTAAGTGTCACTAACAAACATTTGAGTCCAAAGAAATAGGTACTGAGTGGTGTCCCAGCGGGCAGGAAGGCAGAGGCGGCTGTGTGATCGAGATGTCATAGTAGTCAGAAGGGCAGTGGTGGCTGTGTCAGCCAGGTGTCACAGTTGGGCCATGACATGGCAACCCAATTGGGATAAATGGCCAGGGGTGCAGGCAGGCCCCAGTGGGCATGGAAGCCCCTGGCAGCAGGCAGCAGCAGAGGACAGGACAAGGAGGTGAGTGTGTGGTGGAGCAGGGGCTGAAGCGGTGTCTGAGGCTGAGCAGGGCCAGAGTCCTGCTGCAGCCTGAGCAGGGGCCGGAGCTCAGCAGCTATTGGAGCAGGGGCTGGCTTTGAGCAGCCCCCACAGCAGAATGGGAACCAAGTGTTTGCTACAGAAATGGTGTTGCAGACTTCCAGCCCAAGCTGTGATATGAAAGTTTTTGGATGTCCTGGGAAGATGCTTAGGTATCTTGGGGAGATCCTTGGTTGCTCTGGGAAGAGGCATGGGTTCTCAAGGGATATGTTTTGGTGTCAAGGGAGGTGCTTGCTTGCCCTGAGCAAGACAGTTGGGTACTCCAGGAAGGTGTTGTATTTCCTGGGGAGATGCTTGGCAGGTCCACAAAGATCATAGAATCATAGAATCATAGAATATCCTGAGTTGGAAGGGACCCTTAACGATCATCAATTCCAACTCTTGACACCGCACAGGTCTACCCAAAAGTTCAGACCATGTGACTAAGTGCACAGTCCAATCTCTTCTTAAATTCAGACAGGCTCGGTGCAGTGACCACTTCCCTGGGGAGCCTGTTCCAGTGTGCAACCACCCTCTCTGTGAAGAACCCCCTCCTGACGTCAAGCCTAAATTTCCCCTGCCTCAGCTTAACCCCGTTCCCGCGGGTCCTGTCACTGGTGTTAATGGAGAAAAGGTCTCCTGCCTCTCGACACCCCCTTACGAGGAAGTTGTAGACTGCGATGAGGTCTCCCCTCAGCCTCCTCTTCTCCAGGCTGAACAGGCCCAGTGCCCTCAGCCGTTCCTCGTACGTCTTCCCCTCCAGGCCTTTCACCATCTTCGTAGCCCTCCTCTGGACACTCTCCAACAGTTTCATGTCCTTTTTATACTGTGGTGCCCAGAACTGCACACAGTACTCGAGGTGAGGCCGCACCAGCGCAGAGTAGAGCGGGACAATCACCTCCCTTGACCTACTAGCGATGCCGTGCTTGATGCACCCCAGGACACGGTTGGCCCTCCTGGCTGCCAGGGCACACTGCTGGCTCATATTCAACTTGCTGTCTACCACGACCCCCAGATCCCTCTCTTCTAGGCTGCTCTCCAGCGTCTCATCGCCCAGTCTGTACGTGCAGCCAGGGTGTCCCCGTTCCAGGTGCAGGACCCGGCACTTGCTCTTATTGAACTTCATGCGGTTGGTGATCGCCCATCTCTCAGATGAGTGGTGTTCCTAGGGAGGAGCTTGCGTGTTCCTCCAAGATGCTTAGGACCTCCATGGAGATGTCTGAATGACCAAGGGAGAACCTTGGGTGCAACAGGGATATGCTTATGTGCCCTGGGGAGGGAGGTGCTTGTGTGCTCTGGGAAGATAGCTCCTTGGTCTACCTAGGAAGATGCTCCTATTGCCCTGGGAGATACTTGAGTGCCCCGGTATTTGCTTGAGTACTGCAGAGAGCAGTTTGTCTCCTCTAGGGAGGGTCCTGAGTGTTCCAAGAATGTTGTTGAGTGCTCCAAGAGTGTTGTTGAGTTCCATGGTGTCCTGGTTTCAGTTAGAACAGAATTTTCTTCCTAGTAGCTGTTGGAATGCTGTGTTTTGTCTTGGTATGAGAAGAGTGCTGATAACACCCCGATGTTTTAATTGTTGCAGAGCAGTGCTTATACCAAGCCAAGGACATCTCAGCCTTTTGCTCTGTCCTGCCAACGGGCAGGCTGGGGGTACAGTAAGAGCTGGGAGGGGACAAACCCAGGATAGGTGACCCAAACTAGCCAAAGGGGTATTCCATACCATCTGACGTCATGCTAAACAATATATAGGGGTGGCTAGCTGGGGAAGGGGGCCGGACTGCTCGGGGTGAGGCTGGGCATCGGTTAGTGGGTGATGAGCAATTGTATTGTGCATCACTTGTTTGTACATATTATTATTAGTAGTACTATTATCACCATTGTATTATTATTATTATTATTATTATTATTATTATTATTATTATTATTATTATTATTATTATTATTATTATTTTATTATTATTTTCCTGTCTTATTAAATTGTCTTTATCTCAACTCACAGGCTTCACTTTCCATTTCTCTCCCCCGTCCCAGAGAGGGAGGGGGAGGTTGAGCGAACAGCTGTGTGGTGTTTAGCTGCCGGCCAGGTTAAACCACGACACATGGGCAGGTGCTTTTTTGCCCCGTTGCGATGCTTGGGTGCTCCAACAAGATTGCTTAGTGCCCAAGAACGATGCTTGGAGTTTTCAGGGAGATGTATGTTTCCTCAGGTGAGAAGCAATGGTTTTTGGAAAAAAGCTTGTGTCGCCCTGGGAGGTGCTTGTGGAACACAGGGAAGCACTGCGGGTCTCTAGAAAGATGCCTGGTTGCCCCTGGAGCTGCTTGTGTACCTTGAGGAGATGCTACGGTGCACAAAGGAGATGCCTGGATACTCCAGGGACATGCCTGGCTACCTCTGTGTTACACTTTCTAGCTCCTAATTGGATTGGGTGCTCTTGAAATGTTCTTGTGTGCCTTCAGGAGAAGACTGTGTGCTCCTGGGAGGTGCTTGGATGCCCTGAGGAGATGCTAGTATGCCCTGGGAAAATGCTTGGGTACACCAGGGCGATCCTTGGTCTTCAAGGGAGGTGACTGCATTGCCCAGGGAGGTGTATGGCTGTCCTGGGGAAACGGATGGTTTCTCCCTTAGATGTTATCGTGTTGGAGAAACTCAGTGTGCTATTTCTAAGGAACATTACGGAGTGTAGAGTGAAGTGGAGACACCACAGCTAGGCTCTGTACCAGGTGGGGACTCAATTGTTCTGGTGCACACCGAGACTGATAAGCTGCACTTTTTGCTACCCTGAGCCAAGGACCTGTCATGTTTTAACAAATGCTGTACCCTAGGGTACTTTTCCTCATTATAATAGCATTATAATAACAAAACATGCCTCCATCCCAAAAGCAACCAGCCTCCAAGGTGTGACCACCCCTCACTGAGCATGCGCTCTGAATTTCTCAGAGCCTATTACTTTAAATGGAGACGGGAGAACTTTTTACCAATGAAAACTAAGATAAGCTTGACTAGAGTCACTCAAGCTCCACCTAAAAGATAGAAAATAATATAAATTGGCCTAAGAGAGAGGGGATGTTAGGGAAGATACCACTGTCAGGGGAGATACCATCCTGAGGGAATATAACATCCTGAGGACCTCCTGATTTGTGGGACCAGTCGACGGGCTGAGCCTCTCTTCCCCCCCATTCAGACACCTTTGGGTGAGATTTGAACACTTGGTTATAAATCTCTCTAGAGTCTTTGTGCCTTTTAACATGTTAATTTCCAGGCTGCACACCTGTGCCACCTGTCTCACCTGTGTATTTCAAGCATGCAAACTTGCTTTGGCAGACAGTCACTATCGCCGGCAATCCAAAGAACCTGTGTACCTGTTGCTGTAATAAATTGCACTTGATTGCATTGTTCCTAGTCATGATAGTTCTCATTAAACACGTAAGTGTGGTTATACGGTGGTTATACGTTGGTTATACGGTGATTAAACGAGTAAGGGTGGTTATACGTTATTGGTGAATCCATGACCACGGTAGTTCAGTGCTCTGAATCCAACCAACCTCTAACGGTTAATCCGTTATTGGTGAATCTGAGCGGACCCCTAACGGTTAATGCGTTATTGGTGAATCTGTGATTGTGACAGTTTAGTACCCTGAATTCGACCGGGCCCATAACAGTTAATCGGCTACACCCCTTAATGTGACACATAGAAGCACCTTTCTGCAGTACCCAAGCATACAAGCACCACCCTGGAACAACCAGGCAACTCTTTGGGACTACTGAAAATGTCCCTGGGACATCCTAGAATCTCCCACGGTGTCCCCAGCATGTTTCTGGACCACCCAAGGAACATCCAAGCTCCTTCCTAGAGGAGCCATGGAACTTCTCGGGGTATACAAGCATTTTCCCATGGCACACAAGCACTGCAAGTGGCACCTAAGCACCTCCCTAGAGGCTGCCAGCACCAGCCGCTGGGTCACAAGCTCCTCCCAGGAGAACTCAAACTTCTCACAGGTACATCCAAGCACCTTCCGAAGGCAATCAAGAGCATAACTGGAGCCCTCCAGCAACTCCTTGGAGAACACTAATGGCTCTCTGCAGTACCCAGGCACCTCCTTGGGCACCCAAGTGACCCCTTGCAATGGAGCAGTTTCCTAGAGATTCCAAGGGTATTTCCAAGGTATATATGCTTCTCCCCAGGGCACATGAGTTCAGGTTAGATGACCACGTTAGCTGACTTCAAAACCAGGTTAGATGAGGCCCTGAGTAACCTGGTAAAGCATGTGGCTTCCTTGTCTGTGGCAGGGGGGTTGGAACTTTATGATACTTGAGGTCCTTTCCCACCTCGGCCATTCTAGGGCTCTATGATTGCATGAGAAGTATATCTCTGGGGCAAAAGAAAAACCTCCCTGGAGAACACAAACTTACCCCCTAGTCACACAAGATTCTCCCCCAGGCAACCAAGCATCTCCCTGCAGCACAGAAGCACCTGTCTGGAACACTCAAGCACCTCATTGGAGTACCCAAGAATCTCCCAACCACGCTCCTACATCTGAGTGGAGAACCCAAGCATCTCCCCAGGGCTCCAAAACACCACCTGGGGCACACAGGTATCTCACTGGAGATGGGAAGCACCTCCCTTGGAACCCCAGAGCTTCCATGGGGTACAGGAGCCCCTCCCTGGGTCATTCAAGTATGTCCACGGGGCACCCAGTCATCTCCCTAGGGGAAGCAAGTATGTTCCTGGAGGATCAATATGTCTCCTATTAGCACTCAAGCCTCTCACTCTGGATGCAATGAAGAATTCTCCCACACCACAAAAACATCTCATTGGAAAAATTCTAGATCTTCTAGATCTCGAAATCCTAGATCTAGAAGTTCTATTTCTAGATCTTTCTAGAGACCCGCAGTGCTTCCCTGTGTTCCACAAGCACCTCCCAGGGCGACACAAGCTTGTTTCCAGAAAACCAGTGCTTCTCACCTGAGGAAATATACATTTCCCTGAAGCATCCACGCATCATTCTTGAGCACTCAGCAATCTTGTTGGAGCACCCAAGCATCGCAACGGGGCAAAAAAGCACCCGCCCATGGAACTCAACAACACTCTTGGAGCACTCAACATTCTTGGAACACTCAGGACCCTCCCTAGAGGAGACAAACTGCTCTCTGCAGTACTCAAGCAAATACCGGGGCACTCAAGTATCTCCCAGGGCAATAGGAGCATCTTCCTAGGTAGACCAAGGAGCTATCTTCCCAGAGCACACAAGCACCTCCCTCCCCAGGGCACATAAGCATATCCCTGTTGCACCCAAGGTTCTCCCTTGGTCATTCAGACATCTCCATGGAGGTCCTAAGCATCTTGGAGGAACACGCAAGCTCCTCCCTAGGAACACCACTCATCTGAGAGATGGGCGATCACCAACCGCATGAAGTTCAATAAGAGCAAGTGCCGGGTCCTGCACCTGGAACGGGGACACCCTGGCTGCACGTACAGACTGGGCGATGAGACGCTGGAGAGCAGCCTAGAAGAGAGGGATCTGGGGGTCGTGGTAGACAGCAAGTTGAATATGAGCCAGCAGTGTGCCCTGGCAGCCAGGAGGGCCAACCGTGTCCTGGGGTGCATCAAGCACGGCATCGCTAGTAGGTCAAGGGAGGTGATTGTCCCGCTCTACTCTGCGCTGGTGCGGCCTCACCTCGAGTACTGTGTGCAGTTCTGGGCACCACAGTATAAAAAGGACATGAAACTGTTGGAGAGTGTCCAGAGGAGGGCTACGAAGATGGTGAAAGGCCTGGAGGGGAAGACGTACGAGGAACGGCTGAGGGCACTGGGCCTGTTCAGCCTGGAGAAGAGGAGGCTGAGGGGAGACCTCATCGCAGTCTACAACTTCCTCGTAAGGGGGTGTCGAGAGGCAGGAGACCTTTTCTCCATTAACACCAGTGACAGGACCCGCGGGAACGGGGTTAAGCTGAGGCAGGGGAAATTTAGGCTTGACGTCAGGAGGGGGTTCTTCACAGAGAGGGTGGTTGCACACTGGAACAGGCTCCCCAGGGAAGTGGTCACTGCACCGAGCCTGTCTGAATTTAAGAAGAGATTGGACTGTGCACTTAGTCACATGGTCTGAACTTTTGGGTAGACCTGTGCGGTGTCAAGAGTTGGAATTGATGATCGTTAAGGGTCCCTTCCAACTCAGGATATTCTATGATTCTATGATTCTATGATCTTTGTGGACCTGCCAAGCATCTCCCCAGGAAATACAACACCTTCCTGGAGTACCCAACTGTCTTGCTCAGGGCAAGCAAGCACCTCCCTTGACACCAAAACATATCCCTTGAGAACCCATGCCTCTTCCCAGAGCAACCAAGGATCTCCCCAAGATACCTAAGCATCTTCCCAGGACATCCAAAAACTTTCATATCACAGCTTGGGCTGGAAGTCTGCAACACCATTTCTGTAGCAAACACTTGGTTCCCATTCTGCTGTGGGGGCTGCTCAAAGCCAGCCCCTGCTCCAATAGCTGCTGAGCTCCGGCCCCTGCTCAGGCTGCAGCAGGACTCTGGCCCTGCTCAGCCTCAGACACCGCTTCAGCCCCTGCTCCACCACACACTCACCTCCTTGTCCTGTCCTCTGCTGCTGCCTGCTGCCAGGGGCTTCCATGCCCACTGGGGCCTGCCTGCACCCCTGGCCATTTATCCCAATTGGGTTGCCATGTCATGGCCCAACTGTGACACCTGGCTGACACAGCCACCACTGCCCTTCTGACTACTATGACATCTCGATCACACAGCCGCCTCTGCCTTCCTGCCCGCTGGGACACCACTCAGTACCTATTTCTTTGGACTCAAATGTTTGTTAGTGACACTTAAATTTAAGAGAATTTGACAGATTCACCCCCAGGAACAAATATTTCTGGCAAATTCCATAAAGCTCACCGGTAATGAATACAAAATATTTCTGAAGTTTTAATCATAAGTGGTGGTTTTATTTCTTTGTATTTTTCTTGCCCACATTTAGCAAGTCTTTTCTTCTGGAAGTTTGAAGTTACACACAAATGCTTTCCTCTTCCTCTAGCTCGGAAAGTTCTCTTCTAGAAAGATCTTCTATTTCTAGCTGCTTTCTCTACTCTTCTGTTAAAAAGAATCCTCATGGTGTGTGCCCTGCCCATGTCTCTATGTTTGCTTGGTCAGCTCTGTGTCTCAGCACTTCTGCTTATTATCATAGAATCGTCAAATCATTGAAGCTGGAAAAGACCTCTGAGGTCATCAAGTCCAAGCGCTAACCCAGCCCTGCCTAGTCTACCCCTACACCACGTCCCAAGCACCACATCTACACGTCTTTTGCATAGCCACAGGAACGGTGACTCAACTCCTTCCCTGGGCAGCCTCTTTCAAGGCCCAACAACCCTTTTGGGGAAGAATTTTTTCCTCATACCCACCCCAAACCTCCCCTGGTGAAACCTGAAGCCATTTCCTCTTCTGCGGTTGCTTCTTGCTTGGGAGAAAGACCTACCCCCACCCTGCTGCAACCTCTTAGAAGGGAGTTGTGAGAGCAACAAGGTCTCCCCTGAGCCTCTGTGGTGGTTTTACTCAGGTGGGCAGCTGAGCTCCACCACGACTGCTCTCTCGCTCCCCCTCCTCAAAGAGGAACAGGGGGAAAATACGATGAAAAGGGCTCAAGGGTTGAGATAAGGATGAGAACGTAGTGCAGTAATTATTGTGAGAGGCTGTGGGGGTTATGGTCAGTCTATAGCGCTTCTGCTCTGCCGCCCCTTCTCGATCACTCTCGTTCCCTGTGAATGTGAATGTGAATGACCTTCAAGGTCATTCAATTCCAACACCCTGTCACAGGCAGGGATACCTTCCACCAGACCGGTTTGCTGAAAACCCCTTCCAACCTGGCCTTGAGCTCTTTCTGGCAGGGGGCACCCATAGGTGGTTCTCTGGGCAACCACCCTGGTAAGGAAAGAATTTCTTCCTCATATGTAATCTAAATCTATGCTTCTTATAGTTTCAAATGATTGCTCCTTGGTCTATCATCACTCTTCAAGCTCATGAATGGTCTATCCTGACACACAGGAAGTCAGTAAAGGCGGCAGGAAGCTGGCACGAATGCCTGTAGATTGCAGACACTCCTCACACTGTTATTGTATGAGAATCACCACCATTAGGGTGAGCCATCCGCACCCAACCATGAACAGGTGACAAAATGGAGCTTCAGTGCAGATGGACCTTGGGAATCTCCAGCCTTCATCCAGCAGAAACCCCCTGAAGCTGGCAAGAACAGGTAGCCAGTGCTGCATGTGGGGCAGAATACCTGCATCTATCGGGGCAGGATTGGACGTGAGCAACCAAGGGGGGACCCTGAGGAGAAGGGCCTGGGTGCTACAAGGACACCATAGGAGCCAGTGGGACATGCTGACAGGGAGCAAAGCCAGCTCCTTACGGGGATGCACTAGAGGCAGTGGGGGCCATCCAGACCACTGGAGTTATTGTTGCCCTCAACTCAGTGCTGCCTTGGCTATTTCTGGAGCAGTGTGGCACAGGCTGAGGGCTTCTTTGGCCCTGTGTCGTCCAGGCTCTGGGCAGTAGAGAAGTATGCAGAGACTGCTTGAGGGGTGGCTGCAATGATGCTGGAGTTTTTCCTCCTAGTAAGAAAGAGCATGAGAAAGAAAGAACATCATAAATTTCAGATTGGTCAAGGATCTTTTTTGCAAGATGAAAGACCCCTACAGAGCCAACAGCTTTGTCTGCTGGGCTTTGGCTCTTGTCTCTCTCAGTGATGCCTACGAGGAGGCACGTAATCCTTAGTGCATTAGGGTCTCAGTGCCTTCTTATCCCCTTCCAAGAGCCTAGGAGATGACCACCTGTGGCTTTGTCCTTGGCATTGTCAAAGAAACCTTGACACATCAAGGTTTCCTAAGCCTCAGGGTCACCTTTCCTTGGCCTTCGTCTCCCCTTCATCACTGCCTGCAGTTTTCTTCTCTAACAAGTCCCTGGGGAGGCTTTGTCTGTAATGTCCCTCAGTGGGACGCATTAGTGCTGCTAGTCTTTGCAGTTTGCATCAGACTAGGACTACTTGAGCAATGTCTTCAATTTCCTCTCAGTGTCTGAGGCTCGCGGGCTCTGCCCCGACCCACCAGAGGGGCCATTATCGTGCCTTGGTCTTGAAGTGTGCTGCTGAGCTGGGCTGGTCTCCTGGTATGGAGAGAAGGAGCTCCTGGCAAGCGGACAGCACTGCAGAGAGACAACTGTACCCAGGAGCAGCTCCTCTGCAAGGTGCAGCAGGGCTGGGGGCACTGCCTGCAGCTGACATGGGGAGAGGAGAGAAGGGGAAGAGTGTTTCATAGTAGCCTGGGGTCAGAAGAAGTTATGGGGAAAGAAATCTTCCCAGCCACCTCCCCACAGTAAGTCTCTGGGTGCAGGGCAATGCCTCTGCTCACCCTACCAGGCTCTCCTGGAGCTGGCACAGCCCTCAGCTGATGGGAGCTGTCAGGAGGACACTTGGTGTTGGAGCTGAAGGGCATGAAGGGCTTGTGTGCTGCAAGGTCAGTGTGCAGGGCCCAAGGGCTCCCTTCGAGATGTCCTGCCGACATCTCGATCACACTGCCACCTCTGCCCTCCTGCCCGCTGGGACACCACTCAGTACCTATTTCTTTGGACTCAAATGTTTGTTAGTGACACTTAAATTTAAGAGAATTTGACAGATTCACCCCCAGGAACAAATATTTCTGGCAAATTCCATAAAGCTCACCGGTAATGAATACAAAATATTTCTGAAGTTTTAATCATAAGTGGTGGTTTTATTTCTTTGTATTTTTCTTGCCCACATTTAGCAAGTCTTTTCTTTTCTTCTGGAGGTTTGAAGTTACACACAAATGCTTTCCTCTTCCTCCAGCTTGGAAAGTTCTCTTCTAGAAAGATCTTCTATTTCTAGCTGCTTTCTCTACTCTTCTGTTAAAAAGAATCCTCATGGTGTGTGCCTTGTCCATGTCTCTATGTTTGCTTGGTCAGCTCTGTGTCTCAGCACTTCTGCTTATTATCATAGAATCGTCAAATCATTGAAGCTGGAAAAGACCTCTGAGGTCATCAAGTCCAAGCGCTAACCCAGCCCTGCCTAGTCTACCCCTACACCACGTCCCAAGCACCACATCTACACGTCTTTTGCATAGCCACAGGAACGGTGACTCAACTCCTTCCCTGGGCAGCCTCTTTCAAGGCCCAACAACCCTTTTGGGGAAGAATTTTTTCCTCATACCCACCCCAAACCTCCCCTGGTGAAACCTGAAGCCATTTCCTCTTCTGCGGTTGCTTCTTGCTTGGGAGAAAGACCTACCCCCACCCTGCTGCAACCTCTTAGAAGGGAGTTGTGAGAGCAACAAGGTCTCCCCTGAGCCTCTGTGGTGGTTTTACTCAGGTGGGCAGCTGAGCTCCACCACAACCGCTCTCTCACTCCCCCTCCTCAAAGAGGAACAGGGGGAAAATATGATGAAAAGGGCTCAAGGGTTGAGATAAGGATGAGAAGATAGCGCAGTAATTATTGTGAGAGGCAAAACAGACTCAGCATAGGGAGTTAGTAGGATTTATTGCCTATTACTAACAAGCTAGAGAAGCGAGAAACAAAGGAAAGTAACCAAAAGCACCTTTCCCCCCATCCATCTTCTCCCACCTCTTCCCCGCGAGTGGCGCAGGGGAACGGGGGAATGGGGGTTATGGTCAGTCTATAGCGCTTCTGCTCTGCCACCCCTTCTCGATCTCTCTCGTCCCCTGTGCTGTGGGGTCCCTCCCATGGGATGCAGTCCTTACTGGACTCATCTGGCGTGTGCTTTCTACAGGCGGAAGCTCTTCCAGAACTGCTCCAGATATGGTTCCGTATCACGGGGTCCATCCATCAGGAGAAAACCGCTCCAACCTGGGTCCCCCACGGGCAGCAGCTCTTGTCAGATCACCTGCTCCTGCGTGGTCTCCTCTCCACGGGCTACAGGTCCAGCCCGGAATCTGCTCCATTGGGAGTCTTTCACAAGCCACAGCCTCCATTGGTGCAGGTCCACCTGCTTCACCGTGGTCTCCTCCGCAGGCTACAGGGTGGAACCCTGCTCCGCTGTGGTACTCCATGGGCTGTAGGGGGACAGGCTGCTTCACCATGGTCCTCACCACAGGCCACAGGGGACTTCTGCTCAGGCACCTGGAGCACCTCTCCCCCTCCTTCTTCACTGACCTTGGCTGTTCAAGGCTGTTCATCACTCCTCTCACTCTCTCAGCTGCTATGTGGCACAGCGTTCTTGTTTCCTGTCTTAACTATGCTCTCACAGAGGTGCAAAACAACATTGCTTATTGACTTGGCTCTGGTCAGAAGTAGGGCACTTACCTAACATGGGGCAGCTTCTAGATTCTTCTCACAGAAGCCACCACTAAGGCCCCCTGCTATCAAAACCTTGCCACATAAACCCACTACAGCCTCGCTTTCTCCAGCCTAAACAACCCCAAGCCAAACTGCTAACGGCCTTGTTGGCCACCTGAGCACATTCCTGTGTCATACTCATATTGTTCATTTCTTTGTTGCCTATTCTCATCCTTATTTCCATTTAAAATTCTTCAATCAGACAGCTTTGTGTGAATCAGCATCCCCACATTCTGTCACTTTCCTTATCAGTTGGCACAACTGACCAGGTCTGGCTCCCATCACAGCCTCCCTTATCAGCATCCCTTGGTGCCCTGGAAAAGGTCCTTGACCAGATACCATGGAAGGAGCAAGACCCTCTGCTTCTGCATACCCTTACACAAAACCTCCAGGAGGGTTTGGGAGCTCATTGATGACATCTGGCTTACAGAATTGACTGAGGAGCCACTGAGGTGAGGTGACCTGCAGGACCTCATACTAAGAACTCAACAGGAAGTGCTCAGGGATTTTAAGGAGGTGAGAAGGTAGAGTTGGAATTTCTTCCTCATACCTAATCTAAGTCTATGCTTCTTATAGTTTCAAATGATTGCTCCTTGGTCTTTCATCACTCTGCAAGCTCATGAATGGTCTAACCTGACACACAGGAAGTACGTAAAGGTGGCAGGAGGCTGGCACGAATGAGAAAAGGACTCCTGACCAAAATCAACAGGAGAAGGAGGCAGGTAAATGGTGGGAGCTTTCTGCCTCCCTGCATCAAAAGTTCGGTGATTCTGTACATGAGAGATTTGTTACAGTTTATGTGTTTAGGGAATGGGAGGAGATCGTGGGGAAAGCTCCTGGCTAGACAGAGGGTCCAGGTCCAGCTGCTGAAGGGATCCATACTTCATGATTTCCTGTCAAACATCCCAGCAGACAAAGAGCCCAGCATTCAGTTACTCTGATTCTGGCTTTGGTTGCTTTGTAGTGTCATTGGGTGTTTCAGAGATGGTTCTCATGGTAATTCCTGCCTGTTATAAGTTGCCCCCTTAATTAATTTTCAGAGAGCATTGCATTAATAATAGAAAGGAATTTATTGACTAAGCAACAGCAAGCAAAACAGCGCTGGGCAGCCAGGGAGTCTCGGCTCCGCCAACGGCACGCACCTCACCCCCGCCAGGGTCCCTTTTTATATCTTGGTAATTCCGGGATTACACAGCACATCCTGGTATATTCTGCGACTGCGCGCACTGTTGCTAAGGGGTTGTCTCTGTCCCTCTGGGTGGTCATGAAGATGAAGGCCATAGTCTTCCTCGGCGTTATGGTTCAACTTCTTTTTTTATTTGGTCATGTTGGCCCAGCGTGAGACAGGAAGGCAGGATGTTGATACACTTAACGCCTTCTTTGCCTCTGTCTTCGATGCCGATGATGGGCTTCGGGACCCAGGGTGCCCTGAGCTGGAGGACCGGGACGGTGGGGATGACAAACTCCCTGAACGTGTGCGGGATTTGCTACTCCACCTGGATCCCTACAAGTCCATGGGTCCGGATGGGATTCATCCCCAGGTGCTGAAAGAGCTGGCGGACGTCATTGCGGAACCTCTCTCAATTACTTTTCAATGATCCTGGGAATCTGGAGAGGTCCCAATAGACTGGAAGCTGGCAAATGTTGTGCCGATTTTCAAGAAGGGTCAGAAAGAAGACCCTAGCAATTACAGGCCTGTCAGTCTCATGTCAGTGCCTGGTAAAATCATGGAGAAGATGGTTCTCGAACTTATTGAGGCGCACCTGGGGGACAAAGCAGTCATTGGTCTCAGCCAGCATGGGTTTGTGAAGGGTAGGTCCTGCCTAACTAACCTGATTTCCTTTTATGATAAGATCACCCGTATGGTGGACCAAGGGAAACCAGCTGATGTGATTTTTTTGGACTTCAGCAAGGCTTTTGACACGGTTTCCCATAGGATCCTACTGGACAAAATGTCCACCATACAGCTAAATAAAAACATCATACGATGGGTGAGCAATTGGCTAACGGGCAGGGCCCAAAGGGTTATGATGAATGGGGCTGCATCAGGCTGGCGGGTGGTCACCAGTGGGGTCCCTCAAGGCTCCATTTTAGGGCCGGTACTTTTCAATATTTTTATAAACGATCTGGTTGTAGGAATAGAAGGTATTTTGAGCAAGTTTGCTGATGACACCAAACTTGGAGGAGTTGTGGACTCGGATGAGGGTGGAAAGGCCTTGCAGAGGGATCTGGATAGGTTGGAGAGCTGGGCGATCACCAACCACATGAAGTTCAATAAGAGCAAGTGCCGGGTCCTGCACCTGGAACGGGGAAACCCTGGCTGCACGTACAGACTGGGCGATGAGATGCTGGAGAGCAGCCTAGAAGAGAGGGATCTGGGGGTCGTGGTAGACAGCAAGTTGAATATGAGCCAGCAGTGTGCCCTGGCAGCCAGGAGGGCCAACCGTGTCCTGGGGTGCATCAAGCATGGCATCGCTAGTAGGTCAAGGGAGGTGATTGTCCCGCTCTACTCTGCGCTGGTGCGGCCTCACCTCGAGTACTGTGTGCAGTTCTGGGCACCACAGTATAAAAAGGACATGAAACTGTTGGAGAGTGTCCAGAGGAGGGCTACGAAGATGGTGAAAGGCCTGGAGGGGAAGACGTACGAGGAACGGCTGAGGGCACTGGGCCTGTTCAGCCTGGAGAAGAGGAGGCTGAGGGGAGACCTCATCGCAGTCTACAACTTCCTCGTAAGGGGGTGTCGAGAGGCAGGAGACCTTTTCTCCATTAACACCAGTGACAGGACCCGCGGGAACGGGGTTAAGCTGAGGCAGGGGAAATTTAGGCTTGACGTCAGGAGGGGGTTCTTCACAGAGAGAGTGATTGCACACTGGAACAGGCTCCCCACGGAAGTGGTCACTGCACCGAGCCTGTCTGAATTTAAGAAGAGATTGGACTGTGCACTTAGTCACATGGTCTGAACTTTTGGGTAGACCTGTGCGGTGTCAAGAGTTGGAATTGATGATCGTTAAGGGTCCCTTCCAACTCAGGATATTCTATGATTCTATGACTAGTTTAGCAACTTATCAGGAGATGGTTACACGAGCTTTGCAGCAGGGTCTTTGAAGAAATGAGGCAACTGAGATGCAGAAGGAGAGAAGGGGAGGGGTTTCTCTTTTTTGTTACAGTAAGCAAAAGAATTTTCATGGTGTCTAGCCAAGTATTATACAGTTCCTTACTTCAGCAGGGAGCTTTTGCAACTCCCGCTCCTCAAACAGAATTCCTTGTTTTTATAATACAAAAGACAATGAACAAACGTTTATTGTGTATTACACTGCCTAGGTCATAAAATTCCACTAAACAAGTACCTCCCTTAATGCCTGTAGATTGAAGACACTCCTCACACTGTTATCATATGAGAATCACCACCATTAGGGTGAGCCATCTGCACTCAGCCATGAACAGGTGACAAAACAGAGCTTCAGTGCAGATGGACCTTGGGGATCTCCAGCCTTCATCCAGCAGAAACCCCCTGAAGTTGGCAAGGAGAAGTGGATAGTGTTGCACGTGGGGCAGAATATCTGCATCCATCAGGGCAGGATTGGATGTGAGCAGCTGAGGGGAAGGAGAAAGGTCTGAGGAGAAGGGCCTGGGAGCTACAAGGACACCATAGGAGCCAGTGGGACATGCTGACAGGGAGCAAAGCCAGCTCCTTACGGGGATGCACTAGAGGCAGTGGGGGCCATCCAGACCACTGGAGTTATTGTTGCCCTCAACTCAGTGCTGCCTTGGCTATTTCTGGAGCAGTGTGGCACAGGCTGAGGGCTTCTTTGGCCCTGTGTCGTCCAGGCTCTGGGCAGTAGAGAAGTATGCAGAGACTGCTTGAGGGGTGGTTGCAGTGATGCTGGAGTTTTTCCTCCTAGTAAGAAAGAGCATGAGAAAGAAAGAATATCATAAAATTCAGGTTGGCGGATGGTGAGATAGGGGCTGAGGTGAAATGTTACTTGAAAAGCAGAGCTGTGGTGCAAGAGATCACCCAGAGGGTGTCTGGATCAGCCCGTGTCTTTGTGTTTCATAGACTACTGAGGGCAGATGGGGAGACATCAGTCATGGCACGAAGGTTCTCTGGTGACAACATGATGAGAAACAGGACGGGTGCCTAAGCCCTACATGGAAACAGGTGTAGACATGGAACAGCATAGGACAGTGTGTGGTGGTTATGGTCAAGGATGTTTTACAAGATGAAAGCCCCCTACAGAACCAACAGCTTTGTCTGCTGGGCTCTGGCTCTTGTCTCTCTCAGTGATGCCTACGAGGAGGCACGTCATCCTTAGAGCATTAAGGTCTCAATGCCTCGTTATCCCCTGCCAGGAGCCTAGGAGATGACCACCTGTGGCTTTGTCCTTGGCATTGCCAAAGAAACCTTGACACATCAAGGTTTCCTAAGCCTCAGGGCCACCTTTCCTTGGCCTTCGTCTCCCCTTCATCACTGCCTGCAGTTTTCTTCTCTAACAAGTCCCTGGGGAGGCTTTGTCTGTAATGTCCCTCAGTGGGACGCATTAGTGCTGCTAGTCTTTGCAGTTTGCATCAGACTAGGACTACTTGAGCAATGATTTCCATTTCCTCTCAGTGTCTGAGGCTCGCGGGCTCTGCCCCGACCCACCAGAGGGGCCATTATCGTGCCTTGGTCTTGAAGTGTGCTGCTGAGCTGGGCTGGTCTCCTGGTATGGAGGGAAGGAGCTCCTGGCAAGCGGACAGCACTGCAGAGAGACAGCTGTACCCAGGAGCAGCTCCTCTGCAAGGTGCAGCAGGGCTGGGGGCACTGCCTGCAGCTGACATGGGGAGCGGAGAGAAGGGGAAGAGTGGTTCATGGTAGCCTGGGATCAGAAGGGAGAAGAGAGGTCACGGGGGGAGAAATCTCCCCAGCCACCTCACCACGGTAAGTCTCTGGGTGCAGGGCAATACCGCTGCACACCCTGCCAGGCTCTCCTGGAGCTGGCATATCCCTCAGCTGATGGGAACTGTCAGGAGGGCACCCGGTGTTGGAGTTGAAGGTCATGCAGGGCTTGTGTGCTGCAAGGTCAGTGTGCAGGGCCCAAGGGCTCTCTCCTGGGCCTGGCTGCAGGCTGTGAAGCCAGGGGTGCAGGCAGGTGTGACCAGGGCTGTGGTGCAGAGCAGGGTCCTGCCGATGCCCATTGGCTACTGCCTGGTCAGGCTGCTCGCAGCCCCACACCACCCCAAGCTGAAGCAGAACTGCCACACCACCCACTGCCAGCAGAATTGCAAGGCAACAGCTACCTGATGGCAATGCAGTTTTTACAGTCTTCTTCTATTCTCCTGCCCATGTCCTGGAGCAGTCTGATAGTAATGGAGAAATAAAATCAGTATTAGACACTAAGGCTCCCTGAGCAGTGCTGCATGTCCATGAAGCAGCTCACAAAATCCCTTCATATGCCTCAGCCTACAGACAGTACCAACATCACCTTTGTTGTTTCTTGAGGAATTATTCGACCTTCTCCTTATGGCCTGACATCGGGGAGACGTCACTGGCCAGTGGAACTCTCTGATCAGTCCAGATTCTTTTACCTGTTCCTGTAGACCAGGACTGACTGCTGCAGAGCCCATAGCAGACCCCTCTGCTTGTTGCGGCAACCTCAGACACCAACCAGAGGTAAGCCAAGCAGCTGCAGAAAGCTCTTCCTGAAATGAATGAGGCAGTATGTTGTTTGTGTGGTGTTTGTTGAGACATGCAATGGATTTTAGTCAAAGTTCTTAAATTTTGCACTGTCATTTCTTCTTTTGGACAGGTTCCCTTGCTCAGAGGCAGTAAATGTGTAACAGCAGCTCCATCACCGAGTTTCTCCTCCTGGCATTTGCAGACACGCGGGAGCTGCAGCTCCTGCACTTTGCACTCTTTCTGGGCATCTATCTGGCTGCCCTCCTAGGCAATGGCCTCATTATCACAGCTGTAGCCTGTGACCACCACCTCCACACCCCCATGTACTTCTTCCTCCTCAACCTTGCCCTTCTCGACCTGGGAGGCATCTCCGCATCTGTTCTTAAAGCCATGGACAATTTTCTCTCGGGCAAGAGGACCATTTCCTATGCAGGATGTGCTGCACAGGTCTTTCTCGTATTCTTTTTCTATTCATCAGAGATTTCCCTTCTTACTGTCATGGCCTATGACCGCTACATTGCCATCTGCAAGCCCTTGCACTATGGGACCTTCCTGAGCAGCAGAGCCTGTGCCCGTATGGCAGCAGCTGCCTGGGGCAGTGGCTTTCTTCACGCTGTGCTGCACACTGCCAGTACATTTTCATTACCACTTGGCCGTGGCAATGCCCTGCACCAGTTCTTCTGTGAAATCCCCCAGATCCTCAAGCTCTCCTGCTCAGACTCCTACCTAAGGGAAGTTCGAATTACTACTGTCAGTGCTTTTCTTGTGTGTGGGTGTTTTGCTTTCGTGGCTCTGTCCTATGTGCAGATCTTCAGGGCCGTGCTGAGGATCCCCTCCCAGCAGGGACGGCACAAAGCCTTTTCCACGTGCCTCCCTCACCTGGCTGTGGTCTCTCTGAATGTCAGCACAGTCATATTTGCCCACCTGAAGCCCCCCTCCATCTCCTCTCCTTCCCTCGATCTTGTTCTGGCTTTTCTGTATTTGGTGGTGCCTCCAGCATTGAACCCCCTCATCTACAGCATGAGGAACCAGGAGCTCAAGGATGCTGTGTGGAAAATTAAGGCTGTGTATATTTCGTAGGTCAGAACTGTCTGACTATTTTTCACAAATGACTCAAAAGGCTACTCTTGCTAATCCTTGGTATGCAGCCAAGCCTGACCTCTGTTTTTGTGTTGTTGTGTTCTTCTTGTGTTTTCTATGATCTTATGCTGAATGTTTTTTCCCAGTTTTGTTCTTGGAATATTAGACCACAAAGAAATTCTTCATTTTGCTTTTGTATTTAAACAAGTTAAAGTGCCTTTTGGTCTTATATCCTTCCTCTGAGACATTTTCTTCTTCTGCACAAGCAGTGTCCGTGTGCAGGGGAGGGGGGGGGGGGTGGAAGAGTCAGGCCCAGCAGCACGGCCAGGGAGCACCTGGTCCATGCAGAGCTGCTCTCTTGCCACTGCCACCCTCTCCTTCTGAGCCCTGCTGGTGGTGTAAGGCCTGGCTGCTCCTGGAGCTTGGTGCCAGTGCTGCTGTGTGGCTATGCTGGGACCGCAGGCAGGGACAGGCAGTGGGTACTTGGGTGACACAGCTGGCCTCCACAACAGCATTTCCATCCTAAAAGGGCCATGACTGAAAGCTCACGTCCTCTTTCAGAGCTGCTGTCAGATCCAAACTTGCCCAGGGAATAGAATCCAAAGAGGCTCTACGCTCTGCCAGGCCGGGCATCTCTGAGTCCCCCAGGGCCACAGAAGAGCCACTGTGGGAGGCGGTCAGTGGCAGGGCCCCCACCAGCTGGCTCTGCCCCTCACCCTGTCCAGCATGGCCCTGCAGAGAGCTCCCCCTGCCCCGGGCACCACAGCAGCCTCGTTCTGCAGAGCAGCACCACCAGCTGGGTTGTGGGGAGCATGGCAAAAGGCTGCAGCAATGGCCAGCCAGGCCAGCACAGATGTGCTCACCTGAGAGAGGTTCCCTGGGAGATGGGATGTCCCGGGAGAAGAGAAGGGCCTTCCCCACGTGCAGGGGAGACACGGGAACAGAAACCCTTTGCTGCTGCTGCCAGTAGGCAATTCATATGTTCATGGCGAGAGGTACAGGAGCAAACACAGAGGCCATCTCTTATCTCTAGGGGGGTCATGAAAAGCAGTGGGCAGACAGTGTCTTCAGGTCCCTTCTTTCTAGCGGAACAGCTATGGAGCAACTGCCTGAATAGCACAGAATAGGTCAGGGGGAAGGCACCTTCAGAGACCATCTAGTCCAAAATACAAGACCTGAATGCAGCTCTGAGATGTGCTTCCTTGAACCCGCGAGCTCCCTGTGCCCTTTCTTCATGCCTTGGGACATCTCAGAAGAGGGCAGAGCAGGGCAATGCACTGCAGGGCTGAAGTGTCTCCCAGCCTCTGGCAGTGGCTGCAGGAGCCAGAGGGACACTGCAAGTGCTGCAGAGCGCTGCCTGTGTGTGCAAGGCAGGGACTCGTGTCTCCAAAAACCATGTGTATGAGCAGTGCATGAGGCCAGCTCAGATGTGGGCATCTTAAAGAGCCCTGACATTTCTCTGGCTGGGTCTCTAGAAACAACCCCCAGTGTTCCTGTGAGATTTCTCTCAACGCTCCTTGCACAGGTTCATTGCAAGTACCCCTCTGCCATTTCACACTACCCTGCCTTTCAGGACGAGTGCTGACAGCCAACTGGTGGCTGTTGGTGACAGACAACATGGCTTCACTAAAGACAGATGGTGGATATCAAATCCAGTGGCCTTCTATGACGGGCTTATAGCATTGGTGCTACAACATTTGTCAGTGACATGAACAGTGTGACTGAGTGCAGTCTCAGTGAGGTTGCTGATGACGCCAAGCTCGGTGGTGTAGTTGACATGTGGGAGAGAAGGGATGCCATCCATAGGGACCTGGACAGGCTTGAGAGAGGGGCCTCCTGAGATTCAACAGGGCTAAGTGGGAGTATTAGAATGAGTCTGGACAAGGCCAAAAAGATGACTGAAAGTCTGAAAGACTGAAAGTCTGGGGAACCTTTTCAGTAAAGACAGACTGAGAAAGCTGGTGGTATTCAGCTTGGAGAGACCCTACAGTGGCCTTCCTATACCTAAAGGGGGCCTCAGGGAGTATAGTAATGAGACAAGTAATATTTTACAGCCAAAAGGAGGTACTTTTAAATTAGATATAAGGAAGACATTCTCTCATTTGGGGTGGTGATCACTGGAACAGGTTTCCCAGGCAAGTTGTGGCTGACCCATCCCTCACATATTTGTGGCCAGAAGCCTCCTTTGCCATAGCAAGGGGGAGAACCCCCCTTGCAAAGCTGCTGCTTAACCTCACCTCTTACCCATGGCACCTCCTCCACACCACAGAGCCCAACCTCAGCTCTCACTTTGCCACAAGCATTCTGCATGGGCACTACAGGGCCTAACTGTACTGCATCCTGCCCTGGCTCTGCCAATCCGCTGGGCAGGGGAGAGGGTGATGACATGAAAGGGATGCATTGGGGTGTGGAACAAGGGGCCTGGCAGAGACTAGGAGTTGAGGGAGAGGACAGGGCAAGGCAGCAAAGGCAGCATAAGTGGTGCTATTGTTGCAGGGCCAGGTCTATGCCTGCAGCCTGAGTGGGGGCAGCAACTGGCAGGAGGCGAGGGGAAGCCAGGAAGCACCTCCCAAGGCCACTTCTAACAGCAGAGAAAAGGCCAGGGCTGAGGGGAGGGGACCAGGCTGGAAGGGCAGTGGTGAGGTCCCTGCCGCTGTGTGGCCTGGATGCCCTGCAGGAGATGTGCTGGCCAGCAGGCCTTGTGAGGTCACCCAGTGCATCACAGAGCACCCCAAGGCAGCAGTGATGGCACTGGAGAGGTGGGTGGCAGAGCCCAGCCAAGGGCTGGCTGTGGGCCCCCTCTGTTGCAGCCAGCTGATGGAGTACGGCAGGAGTAGGGCAGGCAGAGCTCATGGCCACCATGCTCATGGTTACCTTGCCACAGGCTGTGGTAGAGCTTGTGGCATAGCTGCCACATCCCCAGCCCCTCAGAAGGCACCACAGCTGCTGGGACAAAGGCAGAGCTTGATATAGAGCCAAGAGAAAAGGTGGTCATTGATGAGTAAGTTGAACAAGACTGGACCCAGTCTTTTGCACATTTTTGCACATTACCAGAGCGATGATATAACAGGAGGGAACCTTGAACTACAGCTGAGCTGGGGAAAGAGCTCCTCCACCACACTCAGCACTCGCAGGGGAATTCCATCAGGGCCCACGCACTTCAGGATGCCCAGTTTCTCTACGTGGTTCCTGACCTGAGAATCATCCATCAGGGGGAAGTTTTCCTTGCAGAGGACCTTGTGAAACTCTGGGATTTGGTGAATTCATCTCATTCTGTTTTCCAAGGAGAAGAGAGCCTGTCTTTCCCATCTTGTGATGTTCTGCATCAGGGTCAGACCGACCCCATACATCATAGCAAGCTTGGATCGGACTGCAGGAAGAGCAACCAGGATGAAAAGAACCTGGGCACAATCAGGGATGCCATATGAGCCAGCAGTGCTAAATACAGATATGGTCATGTCCAGATTGGGATGCTCTAGGAGGAGGGGACTCTCTAGGAGACTGATACGCATGCTCCAGTAGGAGGGTTTGGATTCCGGAAACTAATTATACTAACCCTATTTTTTCTAGAAGTAGTAATGACTATGTATTAGCCTAGGAGCATAAAAATCAGCTGCTTGATGTAACTGTTGTGCATCTTGGTGGAGCAGAGACTCCCAGTGCACCCATCGCTGTTTGCTTACCTCTATGCCTTTAATAAATTGTAAACTTTGATTGTAACCCTATTTGGGACTTAGCCATTTATTACAAACCGGAAGGGAAAATGGTTTTGGCATGCGACAGGCTCGGACAACCCGTGGGGAGATATCCAGGGGTACTGATAGGGCCGGAAGGCCCTGACATAACAGAGCTTTTGTCCCCTTGGCGATGGCTTTTGTCTCTGCCCCTGGGACCTATGAGATGACACATTGCGCTCCTGGCACTGGAACCATGTGGCCGTCTTGCAGCCCTGTGCAGTGGTATTGTACCGTTCTGTTTTTGTTGCCATCATGCACTCTATATCCTACTGCCCCTTGAAGAGCATTGTGAGGGGCAGAAGCTCTGTTCCCAGAGGCTGGGTGTCAGGCCTTGGTGTTTGCTTTAATAAAACACATCAAGGTTTCCTCCACGTCAGGGCCACCTTTACTTTGCCTTTGCCTGTGTGTCATCACTGCCTAACATTTTCTTCTCTAACAAGGCCATAGGGGAGCTGTGGTAGTGATGGTGCCCAGTGGGACCAATTAACACTCCCAGAAACTTCAGCATTTCTTCTGGCCTTCCCTTCTTGTGCAGCATATATACACATCACCTCTCCGCATCAGAGGTCCATGGCACCAGATACACCCTGAGGCTCATAACAATACAGAGAGCACTCTTGTGCACTCTTTCTTCCCAGCAGTTCCTTCGAAGCCTCAGATTAGATTTGTACATCTAATTCTGGAGATTTCAGGAGGGTAGTGAATGAGGGAGATTTCAATAGGCAGTTGATAATAAGGGAGCTTTTTCTTCAAGCGACATTCTTTATTGATTTATTTCAATTGCCTGACCTCTCCCATTGCTATTGATCCTGAAGGTCACCTAAAGAGGCCTGGTCAGCTTGGAAAAGCAGTTCCTTGAGGCCAGACACTTGGTGGGCAACCTTGCTCCTCACCCCGCCCAACCCCACCATTTCTCTCAGGAGCCACCTGGGACTTGCAGAACTTCTGCTGCCATCAAACTTCTTCACTCAAGGCTACAGCTGCTTGTTACAGCTTCTTTGCACCAATTCACATCTCTTTTCCCCACAGATCTGCCTGCACAGAGGTACTGAGAGCAATGGAGAGGGACAGGCTTCCCATGGAGAGCAATGGGAGTCTCCCAAAACAAAACAAAAAAACAAACAAATAAACAAAAAACCAAACCAAACAAAAAAAAAAAAACACCAAAAACAGAACAAAACAAACAAAAACAAAACAAAACAAAACAAACAAACAAAAAAAACTTAGACATGGTCATTTAATAAGAAGAGGTGGGAACACCTGATAGGTGGGAGCGACCGGACTCACATCAGAACAGACACATGACACAGTAACGGTAGCGCAAGGAGAGGGGAAGATCAATATTTCTCATACAATTCAGACACTTCTTAGGAACTCCCCTTCTGGCATGGTGAGAAAACACTTCCATGTCATAAACAGAGCTCAAGTGTTTGAAGTGATGAATATATGCTCTCTTTTATTTGTATTATTTTTTCCTTTGTTAGAATAATTTGTTTACCTTTCAGGCAGACCTTGTTGGTCTTTTTGTAAACACCCAGTGCCACGTTCTGGAGGTGTTTGCCTGGGGCTGGCAGCTCAGGTGAGAGCAAAGTGGGGAAACACAGTGGATGTCTAAGGCCAGCAGGGAAACAGATGCAGACATGCAACAGCATAGGACAGCATGTTGTGACAGCATGAACACTTCAATCAGACAGCGTTGTGTGAGTCAGCATCCCCACATTCTGTCACTTTCCTTATCAATTGGCACAACTGACCAGGTCTGGCTCCCATCACAGCCTCCCTTATCAGCATCCCTTGGTGCCCTGGAAAAGGTCCTTGACCAGATACCATGGAAGGAGCAAGACCCTCTGCTTCTGCATACCCTTACACAAAACCTCCAGGAGGGTTTGGGAACTCCTTGATGACATCTGGCTGACGCAGGTGACTGAGGAGCCACTGAGGTGAGCTGACCTGCAGGATCTCATACTCAGAACTGTTGTGTAAATGCCTGAAGTAACTAGGAAAATAAAACTAACATTCACACTTTTAAGGAAAAGGTACAGCATTGAAGAAGCTTTCAGGGTAGGGCATAACTGCATTACCTGAGCGTTCCCTAGACTCACAACCTTAGATGCTATCCCGCTGGGGAAACTTGGTGTGCTAGCCCTAAGGAACAGCACGGAGCGTAGAGTGGAGTGGAGACACCACGGCTAGGCTCTGTAATCAGGTGGGGCCTCGATTGTTCTTGTGCACAAAGCTGCTCTTTTTGCTACCCTGAGCCAAAGACCTGTCATGTTTTGACAAACGCTGTACCCTAGTGTACTTTTTGCTCATTATAATATCATTATAATACCAAAACGCAACTCCATCCCAAAAGCTACCCACCTCCAAGGTGCGACCACCCCTCACTGAGCATGCGCCCTGAATTTCTCGGAGCCTATTACTTTAAACGGAGACGGGAAAACTTTACACCAATCATAACTAAGATATGCTTGACTAGAGCCACTCAAGCTCCACCTAAAAGGTAGAAAATAATATAAATTGGCCCAAGAGAGAGGGGACGTTAGGGAAGATACCACCGTCAGGGGAGATACCATCCCGAGGAAATACAACATCCTTACGAACATCCTGACTCCTGGGACCAGTCGACGGCCTGAGCCTCTCTCCCCCCCCCCATTGGGACGCCTTTGGGTGAGATCTGAATACTTGCTTATAAATCTCTATAGAGTCTTTGATCCTTTTAACGTGTTTATTTCTAGGCTGCGCACCTGTAACACCTACAACACCTATAACATCTGTAACATCTATAACACCTAACACATCTGTAACATCTATAACACCTGTAACATCTGTAACACCTATAACACCTGTGTGTTTCATGCATACTAGCTTGCTATCGCCGGCAATCCAAAAGAACCTGATTATCTGTTGCTGTAATAAACCATACTTGATTGCATTGTGATAGCTCTCATTAATGCAACTAGGGTGAGGGTGGTTATCCATGATAGTTCAGTGTTCTGAATCTAACCAGACCCCCAGACGGTTAATGCGTTTTTGGTGAATGTCTGAACGGACCCCCAGACGGTTAATGCGTTTTTGGTGAATATCTGACCGGACCCCCAGGCGGTTAATGTGTTTTTGGTGAATGTCCTACTGGTTCAGTACTCTGAATCCAACCGGGCCCGTAACGGTTAATCAGCTACACCCCTTTAACGCGACAGTAAAATTGGCGTAGTCGGCAGGATTGCTATGGATAAACTTCTGCAAAAATACAAATGTGCCCCTTCCCAGGCGGGGAAGGAGTGGGCCCAAAAGTTTTGGAAAGATGAGGAAAAAGTGGTGGAGTGCATAGAGCAGTGTCAGGCTTCATGAAAGATTGGTCAAAGAAAGGGTAAAGGTGCAATTTGTGCTGTGTTAGGAGCTTGTTTGACTTGTGCTCAGCAAGAAGCTAAGGAAACTCCTGCTCCCAAACTGATCTCTGATGCGGAACATACCACTTTGAAATCAGAGAATGAAATATTGAAGTCATCATTGGCTTTTGAAAGGGAGACAGGAAAAGCATTAGGAGTCAGAGTGGATAAACTTGTGAGTGAAAATAATTATCTTAAACAATTGCTGGAGAGGGTTAGTCATCTGTTAACTAAAATACAGCCCTGTGCTCCGGTTAAGCAGATTCGTAGACTGTTGTATAATGCAGACCCTGAAAGTTGGGATGGTGATATCTGGTTTGACAGTGATGATGGTGTTGAAGAGGTTTCTGACTCTGAACCTCAATTGGTTTCCTTGAGACCTTTGGTTAAGACTGAGACTACTGTTGATGACAATGATGAAATCCGCACTACTGTGCGAACGATTCCGTGGTCGCCAGCGGAGTTGATTAAAATACAGGAGAAGTTCTCAAGGCGACCAGGGGAATCGGAAGTGGAATATGTGTGACGAGTTTCTCTTGAAGGAGGAGATCGAATTATGTTGAGTGAGGAAGAAGCAGGTGGCTTTTGGGGACCTGGAGTGTTTTTAATCGCCACACCAGGAGACCATAGTTACTCTATCACTGCACGGGTGGCATATTGGGCAGGTGGTATAGATCCCCAAGAGAGAGGGGAACCCCTGGAAATTAGATCTACAGGCTATTCTGACCTGGCTGTAGCAGTACAAAAAGCAGCCTGTATTCAGGCGATATATGAAAGAGATGAATTTAGGAAATCCGCGATGTTAGCTCCTATTGATCCGGTTCGGTTAACCCCTCTCATCTGTGGACTCCCTGATTGTCTTAAGATGTTTGTAGCAAACACCCAGGATCGCATACAAGCTGCTCATAGGGATGGTGATCGTGGTCGTAGGCAGAATCCAAACTCTCCTATTCCCACATGGAGTAAATTTGTCCAAGACCTAGATAAATACGGATGCCGAATGGGCTGGATTAATTCATCCAGTATTAAGCCCCAAGATCACTCTCGGCGAGTCCGCCAAATCCATACTAAAAATCCCAGATACCCTAATTTTAAAAACAGGTTCAAATTTAATAAAGAATGGGATGAGCTCTGGCGTAAGGCCCTAGCTTTGGGTGCATCCTGACCACTCTGTGGTCCCAAGCCTATGTTAAATACACTGGGATTTTGGGAACACAAGCCTTAAAGGAAAAATCAAACTTAGCTACCGTGGTTATGCATGGAACTGAGGTGTTTTCGAGACACGAGTGGGGCTGGGATGAGAGATGGCTTCCACTTCTAAAGGGAAGGACGGGAGAAGAAATCCGAGTGGGGTGTAGAATGGTTAATGGCTCAACTCACGAGAAAGCCACATTAATAACAATATCTGGAAACCAAGTGACTACAAAGTCCTGTGCTACAGATGAGTGGGATTGTTGGTATAATTTTACCCTGATAGAACCCACTACTGTAACTTGTATATGGCAACAACACTGCTCAGGTTCAGGCCTGTCGCAGTCATGGTGTACAGGACTACTATTTAGATTCAAAATAGATGTGGTTGAACCTGAACCAACTACACCACCTGACCTAACTCCATACATTACATTTGATATACTGCAGTATGGAAGTAGAAATATACCCAGTGACACCATAACACCTTATGATGATCCTTGGAATCATGCATTATCACGATACAGCGCAATCATTGGAACACCTCAGAACAAAAGGGGCCTAAATTTATCTACCTTAGTTTTACAGGGAAACAAAATATTTTTGAAAGATGAATGGAGTTGGAATGATTCTCTAAAAATGGCTGAACTTCAAGCCACATCTGGCCAGCTAATACAAATTGGTTGTCGAATAACTAATGGATCCACTTATAATCGGCCGACTGAAATTAAGACAGTATACACTGATTCTACTAGACCACAAAATTATAGTACTGATTGTACTAAAATAACAGAACCAATTTTTGATTGCTGGTACAATTTTACTTTCACCAAACCTATAATTGTGTACTGTCTTTGTGGTTACAGAGGCACAGAAATAAAATATCAGTCGACGGGCTGAGCCTCTCTTCCCCCCCCATTGGGACGCCTTTGGGTGAGATCTGAATACTTGCTTATAATCTTTTAACGCGTTTATTTCTAGGCTGCGCACCTGTGACACCTGTAAACACCTCTAACATCTATAACATCTATAACATCTGTAACATCTATAACACCTGTAACATTTGTAACACCTACAACACCTATAACACCTGTAACATCTGTAACACCTATAACACCTGTGTATTTCATGCATACTAGCTTGCTTTCAGATAGTCACTATCACCGGCAATCCAAAAGAACCTCATTATCTGTTGCTGTAATAAACCATACTTGATTGCATTGTGATAGCTCTCATTAAGTGCAACTAGGGTGAGGGTGGTTATCCGTGATAGTTCAGTGTTCTGAATCCAACCAGACCCCCAGACAGTTAATGCGTTTTTGGTGAATGTCTGAATGGACCCCCAGACGGTTAAAGCGTTTTTGGTGAATGTCTGACCGGACCCCCAGGCGGTTAATGTGTTTTTTGGTGAATGTCCGACTGGTTCAGTACTCTGAATCTAACTGGGCCCGTAACGGTTAATCAGCTACATGCCTTAACGTGACAGTTGCCCCGTCCCAGGTGTAGGACCCGGCACTTGTTCTTGTTAATTTTCATGTGGTTGGTGATCGCCCAGCTCTCCAATCTGTCCAGATCTCTCTGCAAGGCCTTTCCACCCTTATCAGAGTCCACAACTCCTCCAACTTTGGTGTCGTCAGCAAATACGCTCCAAACACCTTCTAGTCCTACATCCAAATCATTTATAAAAACATTCAAGAGGACTGGCCCTAAAATGGAGCCTAAAAGGGACCCCGCTAGTGACCATCTGCCGGCCTGATGTGGCCCCATTTACCACAACCCTTTGAGCCCTGCCTGTCAGCCTGTCAGCCCCACCAGCTCACCTATCATTTAATGTTTTTGTTAGGTTGTATGCTGGACATTCTATCCAGTAGGATCCTATGGGAAACCGTGTCAAAAGCTTTGCTGAAGTCCAAAAAGATCACATCAGCTGGTTTCCCTTGATCGACTAGATGGGTGATCTTATCATAAAAGGAAATGAAATTTGTTAGGCAGCACCTACCCCTCATGAACCCATGTTGGCTGGGACCAATGACTGCATCGTTTCTCAGGTGCACTTCAGTAACTGCAAGGATCATCTTCTCCATAATTTTACCAGGCACTGACGTGAGACTGACAGGCCTGTAATTGCTAGGGTCTTCTTTCTTACCTTTCCTGAAACTTTGCACAACATTTGCCAGTTTCCAGTCTACAGGGACCTCTCCAGATTCCCAAGAGCATTGAAAAATAATTGAGAGAGGTCCCGCAATGACGTCAGCCAGCACTTTAAGCACCCTGGGATGAATCCCACCTGCGCCCATGGACTTGTATGGATCCAGGTAGAGCAGCAAATTGCACACACGTTCAGGGTCTGTTGCGAGTTTGTCATTCCCACCGTCGTGGTCCTCCAGCTCATGGCACCCTGCCTGGGTCCTGCAACCCATCATCAGGGTTGAAGACAGAGACAAAGAAGGCATTAAATGTCTCTGCTTGCCTATGTCATTGTCTGTGAGGAGACCTTCCCCATCAAGTAGTGGACCTATATTTTCTTTGGTTCTCCTTTTTCCTTTCACATATCTAAAAAAACTATTTTATTGTCTCCCACAGACATGGCCAGCTCCAACTCTAGTTGGGCTTTGGCCACACAAATTTTCTCCCTTCAAACACGAGCAGCATCCCTGTATTCCTTCCTCATCACCTGACCCTCCTTCCAGCAGCCGTACGCTTTCTTTTTTTGCCTAAGCTCCAGTAGAAGATCCCTGGTCAGCCAGGCCGGCCTTCTGCCCCACCTGCTTGACTTCTGATATTTTGGAATTGCCTGATCTTGTCCTTTTAGGAGGCAGTGCTTAAAGATTGACCACACTGATGGACACCCACCAATGCCTTCAAAAGCAGTTTCCCAGGGGACCTTGTTGACTAGTTCCCCAGCAGCCCAAAGTCTGCTTTCCCCATATCCAAGGCTGAAGTTTTGGTGGCAGTTTTCCTCCTGTCACCAAAAATTCTAAACTCAACCACTTCATGGTCACTGACCGAGACGGCCGCCAATTGCCATATCTCCCACAAGACCCTCTCTGTTCTCCAGCAACAGATCTAGGAGGACACTTTTCCTAGTTGGCTCCCTTAACACCCGCACCAAGAAGTTATCATCTAGGTGTTTTATGAACCTCCTGGACCTGCTTGTGTCAGCTGTGTGGTGATCCCAGTTGACGTCTGGCAAGTTGAAATCCCCCATAAGGACAAGGGGGTTGATTTGAAGGCATCTCTTAGTTCTGCAAAGAATAATTCATCGGCGTTGTTGTCCTGGCCAGGTGATCTGTAATAGACTCCCACAACAACATGACCTTTATTTGTTTGTCCCTTAATCCTTACCCAGAGGCTCTAAACTTTGCCATCGCCAACTTGAAATTCCACACAGTCCAGCCCATGCTTCACTTACATTGCCAAACCGCCACCTCACCTACCCTGCCTGTCCCTCCTGAAGAGCCTGTAATCATCTATTGTAACACACCAGCCACAGGACTCATCCCACCAGGTTTTGCTTATGCCGATGATGTCATAGCTGTGGGACTGGGCCAGGACTTCTAGCTCATCCAAGGCCAAGACTTCTAGCTCATAATATATATAGGTATGTATTTTCCTGTAAAATACCCTAGCATGGAAACAGCCCAACATTCATTTACTCTGGTCCTGGTTTTGCTTGCTTTGTAGTGTCATTGGGTGTTTCAGAGATGGTTCTCATGGTAATTCTTGCCTGGGTAGGAAATTCCACTAAACAAGTACCTCCCTTAGTGCCTTTAGAGTCCTGACACTCCTCATGGTGTTACATAATGAGAGACACCACTGTCAGGGTGAGCCATCTGCACCCAACCGTGAACAGGTGACAAAACGGAGCTTCAGTGTGGGGGGGATTGACCTTGGGAATCTCCAGACGTCAGCCAACAGAACTCCCCTGAAGTTGGCAAGGAGAAGTGGATAGTGCTGCACGTGAGGCAGAATACCTGCATCCATCGGGGCAGGATTGGATGTGAGCAGCCGAGGGGGGGCCCTGAGAAGGGCCTGGGTGCTACAAGGACACCATAGGAGCCAGTGGGACATGCTGACAGGGAGCAAGGCCAGCTTATTACGGGGCTGCCCTAGAGGCAGTGGGGGCCATCCAGACCACTGGAGTTATCGTCCGCCTTGACTCAGTGCTGCCATGCCTGTTTCTGGAGCAGTGTGGCCCAGGGTGCAGCTCCTGGTTTTGAAGAAATGCAGAGAAACTGGAGAGTGGGGAGGAGAGGTCTGCCAAGGTGGGCTTCAGGGCTTGAAGCACATGAGATGGAGAGGTTGAGAGACCTGGGCTCCTTTGGCCCTGTGACGTGGAGGCTCCAGGAAGTAGAGAAATAGGCTGAGACTGCTTGAGGGGTGGTTTCAGACATGTAGGTGCTTTTCTTCCCAATGGGAAAGAGCATGGGAAAGAATGAATATCACAAAATGCAGCTGTGAGCACTGAGACTGAGGTGGAGGAGAAAGGTTCATTGAAGGACAGAGGTCACTCAGAGTCCCTGGCTTTGTGTTTCATGGATTACTGAGGGTAGATGGAGAGACATCAGTCAAGGCAGGAAGGTGCTCAGGTGAGAACAACATGAGGAAGCAGGGTGGATGCCAAAGTCCTGCAGGGAAACAGATGCAGATAGCATAGACCAGTGTGTGGTGGTTATGGTCAAGGTTCTTTTGCAAGGCTGAAAGTCCCCAACAGAGGGAACATCTTTATCTGCTGATCTTAACTCTTGTCTTTGTCAATGACACCTGTGAGGAGAGAGTTTATCCTTACAGCAATAGGGTTTCAATGCCTCCTCATCCCCCTCCAGGAGCCTAGGAGATGTCCTCCTGTAGCCTTGTATTTGGCATTGTCCATTCCTACACTGAACTGACCCAGCAAGAGCCTTAAACCCCACTGGAGGAACAGGATCTCCCTTCCCCGAAGCTGGGGTTAGGGCCTGACTCTTGGACTTGATGGGACACATCGAGGTTTCCTCAGCCTCAAGTCCGCCTTAACTTTACCTTTGCCTCCGTGTCATCACTGCCTGCACTCTTCTGCTCTAACAAGCCCATGGGGAGCTTTGTCAGTAATGTCCCTCGGTGGGGCTCATTACCACTGGGAGAAGCTTTGGAGTTTGCATCAGACTGACTATTTGAGAACTGTCTTCCATTTCCCCTCAGAGTCTGAGGCTCCACTGTGCCAACCCACTGGGGGCTTCAGTAAAATGCTTTGAGCCTGTGCTACTGAGCTGGGATGGCTGGTGGGGTGGAGGGAGGGAGCTCCTGGCAAGCAGGCAGCACTGCAGAGAGACCGCTCTGCCCAGGAGCAGCTCCTCTGCAAGGTGCAGCAGGGCTGGGGGCGCTGCCTGCAGCTGACATGGGGAGAGGAAAGAACAAGGAGATAGGTTCATGGTAGCCTGGGGTCAGAAGGGAGAGGAGAGGTCACGGGGGGAGAAATCTTCCAAGCCACCTCCCAAGGTAAGTCTCTGGGTGCAGGGCAACGCTGCTGTGCACCCTGCCAGGCTCTCCTGGAGCTGGCACAGCCCTCAGCTGATGGGAGCTGTCAGGAGGATGCCCGGTGTTGGAGTTGAAGGGCATGAAGGGCTTGTGTGCTGCAAGGTCAGTGTGCAGGGCCCAAGGGCTCTCTCCTGGGCCTGGCTGCTTGGGGCCAGTTGCAGGCTGTGAAGCCAGGGGTTCAAGCAGGTGTGTCCAGGGCTGTGGTGCAGAGCAGGGTCCCTGCTGTGCTTTGGAGGCTGTGTGTCAGGGCAGGGCCTCTGCCGCTTGCCAGGCTCAGCACTCAGCATATCTGGGGAGCTTCCCAGGGGCTGTGGGAAGAAGCTGTGAGTGGAAGGAGCCCCCGTGGCAGGGCAGGGTCCTGCTGCTGCCCAGAGCCTGCTGCCTGGGGCAGTCTGCTCACAGCCTCATACCTCTCCAGGGAACTTCCCAGCAGAACTTCACAACAAGAGCTACCTGAAGGAAATGCACATTCTAATGTTTTGCTTTGTGGGTTGTTTGCTGAGATATGCAGTGGATTGTAGTTAAAGAAGTCCTTAAATTTTGCACTGTCATTTCTTTGTTTTGTCAGGCTCCCTTGCTTAGAGGCAGTAAATGTGTAACAGCAGCTCCATCGCCAATTTCCTCTTCCTGGCATTTGCAGACACGCGGGAGCTGCAGCTCTTACAATTCTGGCTCTTCCTGGGCATCTACCTGGCTGCCCTCCTAGGCAATGGCCTCATCCTCACAGCTGTAGCCTGTGACCACCACCTCCACACCCCCATGTACTTCTTCCTCCTCAACCTTGCCCTCCTTGACTTGGGAGGCATCTCCACATCTGTTCCCAAAGCCATGGACAATTTTCTCTGGGGCAAGAGGACCATTTCCTATGCAGCATGTGCTGCACAGATCTTTCTGCTACTTTTTTTCTTTTTAGCAGAGTTTTCTCTTCTTACTGTCATGGCCTATGACCGTTATGTTGCCATCTGCAAGCCCCTGCACTATGGGACCTTCCTGAGCAGCAGAGCCTGTGCCACTATGGCAGCAGCTGCCTGGGGCAATGGCTTTCTTCACGCAGTGCTGCACACTGCCAATACTTTTTCAATACCTTTCAAACACACTAATGCCCGGGATCTCTTCTGTGAAATCCCCCAGATCCTCAAGCTCTCCTGCTCAGACTCCTACCTAAGGGAAGCTGTGATGTTTGTGCTTTTTACTTTTCTACTGCTGGGGTGTTTTGTTTTCATTGCTCTGTCCTATGTGCAGGTTTTCAGAGCTGTGCTGAGGATCCCCTCCCAGCAGGGATGGCACAAAGCCTTTTCCACATGCCTCCCTCACCTGGCTGTAGTCTTCCTGTTTCTCAGCACTGTCATGTTTGCCCACCTGAAGCCCCCTTCAGTCTTTTCTCCTTCCCTGGACCTTTTGCTGGCAGTTCTGTACTCGGTGGTGCCTCCAGCATTGAACCCCCTCATCTACAGCATGAGGAACCAGGAGCTCAAGGATGTAATGTGGAAACTGATGGCTGGGTGTATTTCATAAGCCATAAGTTCACTGCATTTTTTGGACAATCACTCATAATGTTACTCATGATAGGCCAAACCTGATTTATATTCTTGTTTTGTGTTTGGTTTTTTTTTGTTGTTGTTGCTTATTTTTTTTTCCAGTTTTATTAGAATTGCTGTTCATCATTAAACCTCATTATTCCTTGTGCCTTGTGTATGTAAACCAATTTAAACCAATTACAGTGACTCTCACTTGCTGAAGTGACTAGCTCCAGGGAAGAGGTATTCTGCAGAGGGATCAAAGTGTGCAGTGGTTTCCCTTCAGGAGCGCCCCCGTCCCCCCTGTAGTACAAAGGAAGCCTCTGGGGAGTGTAAACAACCAGGAGCATTGTGCACAGAAGAGGCAAACAGGGCATGGGGTGCTGTGTTGGGTCTGTCTGAGCTGGAGTCACCTTTTCCCTGCAGCAGCCCACACAGTGCTGTGCTCTGCACTCGTAGCTGGAACAGCACTGATACCACTCCAGTGTTGTGTCTGTTGCTGCATAGTGCTGGCACAGCATCAGGACTCTTTCCAGGCCCCCAAGAGCCAGCAGGCTGGACGTGGGCAAGTGATGGGGAGGGGACATTGCCAGGGCAGCTGATCTAAACCAACCAAAGGGATATTCCATAACACCTAATGTCACACTCAGCAATAAAAAGGGGGGCTCTCGTGGGGAGAGGGGGCTGTTCCTCCTGAACAATCACTACGCTCTTTGAGGCCCTGCTTCCCAGGACGTGGCCGAACATAGCTCGTTGATGGGAAGCAGAGAATAAATTTTTCCCTCTCTCTGTGCTTCCGCGTGGACCTATTGTTTCTTTTGTTTCTTTTTCTCCTCATTCCCTTTCCCTCTAATTAAACCTTTCTCATATCATACCTCGAGTTTTCTGTGTTGTATTTTCTCCTCTTTGAGGAGAGGGGGAGTGAGAGAGCAGTTGTGGTGGAGCTGAGCTGCCCACCTGAGTAAAACCACCACAGGGGCCAGTCAGGGTATGGTGTGGTGGTCTGCGTGGTAATTCATGCAGGTAGGGTGCTCCAGTGAGCTCCCGTGTCTACTGGGTCTGTCTGGGGTGGAGTTAACTTTCCCTGCAGCAGCCCATACAGTGTTGTGCCCTGCACTTGGAGCTAGAACAGCAGTGGTATCACACCAGTGTTGTGTCTGCTGCTGAGCAGTGCTGGCACAGCATCAGGACTCTCTCTAACCCTCCTAGGGGGTGGGCAGAAAAGTGAGAAAAGAAACATCACCAGGGCAGCTGACCTAAAGGTGCTAGAGACCTCTGCTGTGTGAGTGAGAAGTAGCATCATTGCAAAATGGGTGTGGAGTTCTGATCCGCGGTTCCATATTCTCTGCGAGGGGAGTGGGCGGAGATGAACGAAGTGCGTGACAGACCAAAAAGAAGTGCTGTTTTATCCAAGTTTTGATTGGTGGTGTCTAATATATGGGCCTGGCGGTGTATCTTGTGATCCTATTTTTTGCTCTTAAATGCTATGAGTGTGACAAGAAAACAGGCAGGAACATTATCTAAGTAACTAACAGTTGAGAAGTGTTGGTGTATTTGCTGTGGTGTTGGTCAGTTTCCCAAGTACTGGCGGGAAGAGGGGGCAGACATTATCAGAGCGGTAGAACGGAGAGAGTCATTTCTTTGGTGGTTCGGGCTTGAGCCCTGGGAATTTGGTAAGAAGGGGAAGAACAAATTTATTTAGGCGTCAATACCTTTTAAACCCCCATACTGATGGATACACAGGAGTGATTCCTTGTTTTGTATGGGCATACTAACAAAGTACATGAGAAAAATTGACATTTGGCTTGAAATTCGGTCCTGTTGAAATGTAAATTTTTGTGAAAAATGTGGTAATGTTTGTCTAGAAGACGGAAGGCTGAGTGCTTCAGCTCTTTTCCTGAAGTTCTGTGGATTTATGATTGAAACGGTGCTCATTAATAATCTGAAATACTAAAGTTTGTATGTAGGAAGAAGAGTTCAATCCCAGAGAATTGGGACATTTGGGAAGAAGATTAGGAAAAGATAGTAAAGACCCGCAGTAAAAAGGTTTGCGTGGAAATTGAAACAAAGGACAGTAACTAGTAAGAAATAGTAATAAATAAATAAATAAATAAATAAATAAATAAATAAACAAATAAAAGGGAACGGGAAATCAAGGAAATGAGTAATATCCAAAACAAAGACGTTTTAAAGAAAGCCTCCTTGGGTGCATATTGGCACGTTCGAAGGGTATTGTTAGAACTGGGGACACAGAAAGCAGGAGCACTTTCACTAAGTATTGCAATCAGTGGTGGCCACTATATAAACTAAATGGCCACTTTATGGATCAATCGACTATAACACTATCTTGCAATTAATGTTGTTTTTGAGGAGAGAAGGAAAATCGGATGAAATGTATTATACTGATGTATTGTTTCAGGATGATGTATTGTTTCAGGGAAAAGGAGTGGAATTAAGTTGGCCCCTGACAGCCTTTGGTGTTGGCATGAGAAAAATACAGGCTGGAGAAAGATAAAGGAAGGCTTAAAGAGTTGTTGAAGGTGTTAAAGGTGTGGCATGTAGTATTTAACAGAGCTGTTTGAAGTTGAATGAGCAGGGGAAGAGGATGTAGGAATGTTAATAGTTCTGCCTCAACAGGAGGCTGTGATCTCAAAATCACCAGTGTGAGCCCTTTGGGGCAGAGGGACCATGATGAGTCCGAGAGAGTTGTCATGGAAACAGAAAAGCAGTTAACTCCTAAAACAACCTGAGTTTATGAGTGACCTCAGATTGCCAATGAGACCACTCAGGGAACTGTTGACAATTGCATTCCCCTGAACGACCCCACACTGAAACTATAGTGATCCAGGAAATAATGAATGCTAAATACCAAAATCTGATTAAATTGGGAATTGAGAATCTGTTCCAACAAGATCCAAAAGAAACCCCTATGGAATTTTTGGAGCGACTATGAAATGTGATGGAAAACAAAACAAAACAAATGAAACTGGAGAAAGTAGGGGCTAAATTAGAACAAGGAAAATGGACACTGCCAGACAGGCAGTGATATTGCCAAAGATTGCCAGAGATATTGCCAAAAGCTTATGCGAAGCAACTATTGGGACGTTTACATTCACAAACACATCAGGGTACAAAGGTGTTAAGTGATCATTTACTAAAACAATTTGATTGCATTGGTTTTTTTTGTTTTTTTTTTTTTGTTGTTGTTGTTGTTGTTTGTTTGTTTTTGAAATAGCAAAGCAAATTACACAATGTTGCTTAACTTGTCAGAAGATAAATAAGAAAGTGTTTTGACAAGCAGCCATGGGAGGGAGAAAAAAAAAAAAAGAAAAAAAGAAAAACAAAAACAACAGCGTATGGACTTTCTGAAAAAGTACAAGTTGATTTCACTAAATTGCCTGAAGTAGAGAGGATAAAATATCTATTGGTAATAGTAGATCATTTAACACAATGGGTAGAAGCTTATCCCGTAGCACGAGCTATGGCACAAATGGTGGTAAAAAATCTATTAGAACACCTAATGTACTGGATAATCCAGTACATTGATTCTGATCAGGGCACACACTTTACTTCTAAAATAATAAAAGTCTTATGTCAATTATTAGGTATTCAGTGGGAATACCATACTCCGTGGTACCCAAAAAGCTCAGGGAAAGTAGAAAGACTGAATCAAGCAATAAAACAACAATTGGCTAAATTAATGATCGAGACACAAATGCCCTGAATGAAATGCTTACCATTGGCACTTTTAAACATAAGAACTAAACCGCACAGTGAGACTGGATTATCACCATATGAAATGTTATATGGTATGCCTTATTCTCAAGGGATGCCTCTAGGAAACAATGTAGTTGAGGATCGTAGCATCCAGAAATATATAATTACTATTGGAAGTTAACTACAAGAGCTAAGAGAAATTGGAATGATGGCTCAAACACCACCTTTAGGATTTGCTATTCATAAGATACAACCAGGAGACAAGGTCTTAATAAAAAAAAAAAAATGGAGGGAAGAATCATTGAACCCCCAGTGGGAGGGACTGTACCTTGTTTTACTGACTACTGAAACAGCTGTGAGAACAGCAGAAAGGGGTTGGACCCACGCATCCAGAATAAAAGGACCAGTAACTACCGAAACTTGGAGGGTTGAGTCCACTCCTGAGGAATTGAAATTAAAGCTAAAGAAGAACTAATATTCTGGCAATGAGGCTCTGCATGAATTAAGGATGCCAAATAAAGGGGACAAGCCTGAAGGGAGGAAAGGGAGAAGGCAAGAGCGGGGCAGGACACTCCACTGTGGTGTGTATGGTCTATGGAGGGAAGAAACCCCTATGGCTATTGACTGCTGAGTGAGAGGGCCTCGACCGGACTTCTCCCACACTAAGGTCAAGTTGTCCCAAGAAAATAACATGCGAACCTCTTTTTTTTTTAAAAAAAAAAAAAAAACATATAAAATTGTGATTTGTTTTCCAGGAGCTGGATCACCCTGACAGGCTGAACGGAAACACAAGCCTGAATTGATCCTGAAAGTGGGTCCAACCCCTTGATTGAAGGTGTTTGCCTATTATGATCCAGCTACGTGGGCAGAAGACGGATCCTGGGCCTATAGGACCCCAATATATATATATATACTTAATAGAATAATTAGGTTACAAGCTGTAACAGAAATAGTTATAAATAAAACTGGAGATGCACTTGGATTAATTGCAAAGCAAAATACCAAGATGAGAACTGCTTTGTATCAAAACCACTTAGCTTTGGATTATTTACTAGCACAAGAAGGAGAACTCTGTGGAAAATTTAACTTTAGCAATTGCTGTTTAAAGATTGATAATGAGGGTGTTTCTTCCTAGTAGCTGGTAGAATGCTGTGTTCTGGCTTAGGATGAGAAGAGTGCTGATAATATGCTGATGTTTTAATTGTTGCAGAGCAGTGCTTACACCAAGCCAAGGACATTTCAGCTTCTCACTCTGTCTTGCCAGTGGGCAGGCTGGTGGTGCAAGAGCTGGGAAGAGGGCTGGACTGCTCGGGGTTAGTCTGGGCATCGGACAGCAGGTAGTGAGCAATTGCATTCTGCATCACTTGTTTTGTACACCTTATTACTAGTAGTACTATTATCACCACTATTGTCATTATTATTATTGTTATTATTATTTTCTTGTCTTTATCTGAACTCACAGGCTTCACTTTCCCATTTCTCTCTCCCATCCCAGAGAAGGAGGGGGGGGGAGGAGAGTGAACGGCCATGTGTTGTTTAGCTGCCCACTGGGTTAAACCACAACAGAAAGAAAAGCTGTAAATGAACTTGTAAAAGAAATGAAGAATAGTGCATATGTCCCAGTTCAAATTTGGAATGGAATTGATCTAAGAGTACTATGGAAGGGGGCTTTATGGGTGGTGATTGTAATCAACCCCCTTGAAAATAAGGAGGGTTGTATTGAGGGTATGTGGAGGATTGTTAATAATTCTATGTTTAATACCTTGTATTACTGGACTAATACACACAGCGCTGTTTGCTTACCTCTATTCTTTTAATAAATTGTAAACTTTGATTATAGTCCTATTTTGAAGACATTTATTACATGGGTGTACTGCTAAATGAGGCGCGTGCCTTTGTGTCGGTGGATACAGAGAAGGCAGAATTACTGAATGCCTTCTTTGCTTCAGTCTTCACTGCTAAGGCTAGCCCCCATGCACTACTGAGCCTGGAAACAAGAAGAGAAAATCTGGAGGAAGACTTTCCCCTGATTGAAGAGGATTGGGTTAGAGGTTATTTAGGCAAGCTAGACATCTACAAATCTATGCACCCCGACTTGATGCACCTGAGGGTGCTGAGGAGGTTGGTGGATGTGATTGCTGGGCCACTTTCCATCATCTATCAGTGGTCATGGTCATCCAGAGAGGTCCTGGACGACTGGAGACTTGCTAATGTGACGCCCACCTATAAGAAGTGTCGTAAGGAGGAATTGAGGAACTACAGCCTCGGTGCCATTAAAGGTGATGGAACAGGTCATCTTGAACACATATGAGGGACCACCAGGGGATCAGGCCCAGTCAGCATGGGTTCATGAGATGCAAGTCCTGCCTGACCAACCTCCTCTCCTTCTACAACCGGATGACCCATCTGGTGGATGAGGGAAACATTGTTGACGTCGTCTACCTAGACTTCAGCAAGGCTTTTGACATGGTCTCCCACAGTATTCTCCTGGAGATGCTGGAGTCCCATGGCTTGGACAAGTACACTCTTTGCTGGGTTAAAACCTGGCTGGACAGCCAGGCCCAGAGAGTAGTGGTGAATGGAGTGAAATCCAGCTGGTGACCAGTCACCAGTGGTGTTCCCCAGGGGTCGGTGTTGGGGTCCGTTATCTTTAATATCTTCATTGATGATTTAATATCTTTATTGATGATTTAGAGTGCACCCTCAGTAAGTTTGCAGATGACATCAAGTTGGGGAGAAGTATCGATCTGCCAGAGGGTAGAAAGGCCCAGCAGAGGGACCCGTACAAGTTGGATCGATGGGCAGAGGCCAATGGGATGAGGTTCAACATGGCTGAGTGTCGGGTCCTGCACTTTGGCCACAACAACCCCATGCAACACTATGGGCTCGGGGCAGAGTGGCTGGAAAGCTGTGCAAAGGGAAGGGATCTGGGGGTATTGGTTGACATTTGCCTGAACATGAGCCGGCAGTGTGCCAAGGTGGCCAAGAAGGCCAATGGCGTCCTGGCTTGTATCAGCAGCAGTGTAAACAGCAGGACCAGGGGCATGACTGTCCCCCTCTAGTCAGCTCTGCTGAGGCCACACCTCAGGTACTGAGTACTGAGGGGAAGGAATTCACAGGTGGCCTTGCGCTGTTTCACATATCCCTGAACTAGAGATAATGAGGAAGTAAGTGGTAGAAAAAAAACTTGAACAAGGTCGAGATAAATAACTTGGCTGCAGTGTTAAAGATGAGCTTTGTGCAGTGGACAGTTGCTGGCTGTCTTGAGGCACACGTCTGAGGATCTCTAACCAATTGTTTGACAGATATGGGTGCGTGGAGAGCACATGGAGCTACAGGGAAAGTATATGTAGTCGAGAAAAACGGCCATAAATGTCTCCTGTTGAAGAGCCATTGGGAGTCCATGTCTTTCATCCCTTCAGAGTACCGCTTGCTCTGGCCTGGGCAGAGGGGCTGGCCCAGAGGGGCACAGGCACTCTGTGCTGGAGCTCTGTTGGGCCTGGCAGCAGGGGTGCCGGCATCTCATGGACCTCCATTTCCTGGTGCCGTGGCTGACTCTGGCCTGGGGCTGCTGGGGAGGCTAAGAGCCACCTTTGTTCCAGCAGCTGTGGTGTCTTCTGTGGGGTCGTGGTGGCCACGCCCAGAGCCCTGCAGGAGCCCGTGGCAAGGCAAACGTAAGCACAGTGGCCATGAGCTCTGCCTGCCCTCCTCCTGCCATGCTCTGTCAGGTAGCTTCAGCAGAGGGGAGCCACAGTCAGCCCCTGACTGGGCTCTGCCACTCACCTCTCCAGTGCCATCCCTGCTGCCTTGGGGTGCTCTGTGATGCACTGGGTGACCTCACAAGGCCTGCTGGCCAGCACATCTCCTGCAGGGCAACCAGGCCGCACAGCGGCAGGGACCTCACCACTGCCCTTCCAGCCTCGTCCCCTTCCCTCGGCTCTGGCCTTGTCTCTGCTGGCAGGAACGGCCTTGGGAGGAGCTTCCTGGCTTCCCCTCGCCTCCTGCCAGCTGCTGCCCACTTAGGCTCCTGTCTCGTTATTACAGTCCCTGACAAATGGTCCCACCCCAGCTTTTCTGTAGACCCCCTTTAGGTACTGGAGGGCTACTACAGGGTCTCTCCAGGCTGAAAAGAACCAGCTTTCTCAGCCTGTCTTCACGGAAAAGGTACCCCAGCCTTTCTATCATCTTTTTGTCCTCTTCTAGACTCTTTCTAATACTTCCATGTCCTTCTAGAGCTTGGGCCCCAGACATGAATGCAGTACTCCACATGGGGTCTCACAAGAGCAGAGTAGAGAAAAAGAATCACCTTCCTTGACCTGCTGGACAAACCAGGATATGTTTGTCTTTCTGGGCTGTAAGCGCACATTGCCAGAACATGTGGAGGTTCTCATCCACCAAATCCCCCAGGTCCTTCTCCTCAGAGCTGCTCTCTATCCATTCTCCACCCAGCCGGTGTTTGTGCTTGGGATTGCCCCAATCCAGTTGTAGGACCTTGTGCTTGGCCTTGTTGAACGTCATGAGGTGCTCACAGGCCACTCCTCTCAAGTCTGTCAAGGCCCCTGTGGATGGCATCGCTTCCCTGCCATGTGTCAACTGCACCACCCAGCTTGGTGTCATCAGCAAACTCACTGAGAATGCACTCAAGCACACTGTCTATGTACCGACAAACGTTGTACCACCAATGCTGTAACCCCATTGTAGACGGCCACGAGAGTTGATGGGCACAATCTGCCCTTATAGAAGAACTTTTGTCACCAACAGCCACCAGTTGGCTGTCATTACTAGTCCAGAAAAGCAGGGTAGCATGGCAAAGCAGAGAGGGATACTTGCAATGAACCTGTGCAAGGAGCGTAACAGAAATCTCACAGGAACACTGGGGCCACCTATCCAGAGAAATGTCAGGGCTCTGTGAGGTGCCCACATCTGAGCTGGCCTCATGCACTGCTCATACACACATGGCTTTTCAGAGACACGAGTCCCCGCCTTGAACACACAGGCAGCGCTCTGCAGCACTTGTAGTGTCCCTCTGGCTCCTGCAGTCACTACCAGAGGCTGGGAGACACCTCAGCCCTGCGGTGCATTGTCCTGCTCTGCCCTCCTCTGAGATGCCCTGAGGCATGAGGAATGGGCACAGGGAGCTCGCAGGTTCAAGGAAGTACATCTCAGAGCTGTCTTCAGGTCTTGCACTTTGGAATGCATGCTCATCATGGCTACACAGCGGCACTAGAACTAAGCTACAGGAGTGGCCAGGCCTTTCAGCAGAGCTGCATTTAGGTTTTGCACTTTGGACTAGATGGTCTCTGAAGGTGTCTTCCACCTGAACTATTCTGTGCTATTCCGGCAGTTTCTCCAGAATGTTACTCTCAGGATGAAGGGACCTAATGTTGTCTGCCCACGGCTTTCATGACCCCCCTAGAGATAGCAGATGGCCTTTGTGCTCACTCTTGTTTCTTCTCCACATGCGTACGATGTGTCTGTTGGTAGCAGCAGCTGCAAAGGGTTTCTGTTCCCATGTCTCCCTTGCATCTGGACAGGCCCCGTTCTTCTCCCAGTATGTCCTATGTCCCAGGGAGCCTTTGGGATGCTCTTTGAGCACTATCTGATGTGACAGCAACTCCAAAAGATGACATGAGCCTTCAGGCATGGTCCATTTTGGAGGCAAATGATTCTCTGGAGGCCAGCTGTGTCACTGAAGTGCCCACTGCCTGTCCCTGCCTGCAGTCCCAGCACGGTGACAGAGCAGCACTGGCACCAAGCTCCAGGAGCATCCAGGTCTTACACCACCAGCAGGGCTCAGAAGGAGAGGGTGGCAGTGGCAAATGAGCAGCTCTGCATGGACCCAGCAGTGGTGCTCCCAGGACATTGGGCTGGGACTCTTTTACCCTCAACATCTGCATGTGAGCACTGCCCGTGCAGACAGAGAAATGGTCTCAAGAAGGGTATAAAAAAAAGTCTCTTTAAATGGATAAAATACACAAGGAAAATGAAGAATTCTGTTTCCTTCTGAACACCTTTTGTAAGAATACATACTGGGGGACAAAAAAATAATCAGCACAAGAACATAAGACAGACTTTGGTTATTATGAGTAATTTTAAGGGTAATTTGCAGAACAAGGCTGTCAGTTTATTGCTTCTGAAATACATCCAGTCATCAATTTCTGCACAGCATGCTTGACATCCTGGTTCCTCATGCTGTAGATGAGGGGGTTCAATGCTGGAGGCACCATCGAGTACAGCACTGCCAAGATCAGGTCCAGGGAAGGGAAGAAGATGGAGGGGGGCTTCAGGTGGGCAAACATGACTGTGCTGACATTCAGAGAGACCACAGCCAGGTGAGGGAGGCACGTGGAAAAGGCTTTGTGCCGTCCCTGCTGGGAGGGGATCCTCAGCACGGCCCTGAAGATCTGCACATAGGACAGAGCCACGAAAGCAAAACACCCACACACAAGAAAAGCACTGACAGTAGTCATTCAAACTTCCCTTAGGTAGGAGTCTGAGCAGGAGAGCTTGAGGATCTGGGGAATTTCACACGAGAACTGGTCCAGGGCATTGCCACGGCCAAGGGGTAATGAAAATGTACTGGCAGTGTGCAGCACAGCGTGAAGAAAGCCACTGCCCCAGGCAGCTGCTGCCATGGTGGCACAGGCTCTGCTTCTCAGGAGGGTCCCATAGTGCAGGGGCTTGCAGATGGCAACATAGCGGTCATAGGCCATGACAGTAAGAAGAGAAAGCTCTGCTGAAAACAAAAAGACTAACAGAAAGATCTGTGCAGCACATCCTGCATAGGAAATGGCCTTGGTGTCCCAGAGGAAATTTGCCATGGCTTTAGGGAGAGTGATGGAGATGCCTCCCAGGACGAGGACTGCAAGGTTGAGGAGGAAGAAGTACATGGGGGTGTGGAGGCGGTGGTCACAGGCTACAGCTGTGATAATGAGGCCATTGCCTAGGAGGGCAGCCAGGTAGATGCCCAGGAAGAGTGAGAAGTGCAGGAGCTGCAGCTCCCGCGTGTCTGCAACTGCCAGGAGGAGGAACTCAGTGATGGAGCTGCCGTTACACATTTACTGCCTCTGGACAAGGGAGCCTGACAAAACGAAGAAATGACAGTACAAAATTTAATTACTTCTCTGACCAAAACCCATCATACGTCTCATAGAACATCTTACCGCACAGTAATCTGTGCCTCATTCCTTTCAGGATGAGCTTTCAACACCTCCTTGGCTCACCTCAGGTTAGTGCTCTGAGGGTGCCACAACAAAGCAGGGGGCTGTGCTGTGGGCTCTTCAGCAGTCAATCCTGGCCTACAACAACAGGTAGGAGGGAACCTGGAGTGATCTGAGAAGTCCACTGGCCAGGGATTTCTCCCTATTGCAGTACATGAGGAGAAGTTCAAATAATTCCCTCAGAAACAAGAAAGGTGATGTTGATACTATTTGTATGCTGATGTGTAAGGTGCCTCAGACTTACAGAAATGCTCAAGGAGCCTTCGTTCTTTCATACGGACACTACTACTCCATTACCATCAGACTGCCTCAAAAAATGAGCAGCAAACTAGAAGAGTTGAAAAAGCACATTACCTTCAAATAGTTCTTGCCTTGCAGTTCTTCTGTGCAGTGCCCTGAGGAAGAATGGGCTGTGAGCAGACTGCCCCAGGCAGCAGGCTTTGGGCAGCAGCAGGACCCTGCCCTGCCCTGCCCTGCCACGGGGGTTCCTTCCACTCACAGCTTCTTCCCACAGCCCCTGGGAAGCTCCCCAGATATGCTGAGTGCTGAGCCTGGCAGGCAGCAGAGGCCCTGCCCCGGCACACAGCCCCCAAAGCACAGCAGGGACCGTGCTCTGCACCACAGCCCTGGGCACACCTGCCTGAACCCCTGGCTTCACAGACTGCAACTGGCCCCAAGAGAAGGGAGCCCATGGGCCCTGCACAATGACCCTGCAGCACACAAGCCCTTCATGCCCTTCAACTCCAACACCAAGTGTCCTCCTGACAGCTCCCATCAGCTGAGGGCTGTGCCAGCTCCAGGAGAGCTTGGCAGGGTGCACAGCAGCGTTGCCCTGCACCCAGAGACTTACCGTGGGGAGGTGGCTGGGGAGATTTCTCCTCCTGTAACCTGTCCTCTACCTTCTGACCCCAGACTACCATGAACCACTCTTCCCCTTCTCTCCGCTCCCCATGTCAGCTTCAGGCAGTGCCCCCAGCCCTGCTGCACCTTGCAGAGGAGCTGCTCCTGGGTACAGCTGTCTCTCTGCAGTGCTGTCCGCTTGCCAGGAGCTCCTTCCCTCCATACCAGGAGACCAGCCCAGCTCAGCAGCACACTTCGAGACCAAGGCACGATAATGGCCCCTCTGGTGGGTCGGGGCAGAGCCCGCGAGCCTCAGACACTGAGAGGAAATGGAAATCATTGCTCAAGTAGTCCTAGTATGATGCAAACTCCAAAGACTAGCAGCACTAATGTGTCCCACTGAGGGACATTACAGACAAAGCCTCCCCAGGGACTTGTTAGAGAAGAAAACTGCAGGCAGTGATGAAGGGGAGACGAAGGCCAAGGAAAGGTGGCCCTGAGGCTTAGGAAACCTTAATGTGTCAAGGTTTCTTTGGCAATGCCAAGGACAAAGCCACAGGTGGTCATCTCCTAGGCTCCTGGAAAGAGATAAGGAGGCATTGAGACCCTAATGCACTAAGGATGACGTGCCTCCTCGTAGGCATCACTGAGAGAGACAAGAGCCAGAGCCCAGCAGACAAAGCTGTTGGCTCTGTAGGGGGCTTTCATCTTGCAAAACATCCTTGACCATAACCACCACACACTGTCCTATGCTGTTCCATGTCTACACCTGTTTCCATGTAGGGCTTAGGCACCCGTCCTGTTTCTCATCATGTTGTCACCAGAGAACCTTCCTGCCTTGACTGATGTCTCCCCATCTGCCCTCAGTAGTCTATGAAACACAAAGACACGGGCTGATCCAGACACCCTCTGGGTGATCTCTTGCACCACAGCTCTGCTTTTCAAGTAACATTTCACCTCAGCCCCTATCTCACCATCCGCCAACCTGAATTTTATGATATTCTTTCTTTCTCATGCTCTTTCTTACTAGGAGGAAAAACTCCAGCATCATTGTAGCCACCCCTCAAGCAGTCTCTGCATACTTCTCTACTGCCCAGAGCCTGGACGACACAGGGCCAAAGAAGCCCTCAGCCTGTGCCACACTGCTCCAGAAATAGCCAAGGCAGCACTGAGTTGAGGGCAACAATAACTCCAGTGGTCTGGATGGCCCCCACTGCCTCTAGTGCATCCCCGTAAGGAGCTGGCCTTGCTCCCTGTCAGCATGTCCCACTGGCTCCTATGGTGTCCTTGTAGCACCCAGGCCCTTCTCCTCAGGGTCCCCCCTTGGTTGCTCACGTCCAATCCTGCCCCGATAGATGCAGGTATTCTGCCCCACATGCAGCACTGGCTACCTGTTCTTGCCAACTTCAGGGGGTTTCAGAGGGTCTGCTCCTTCCATGGTATTTGGTCAAGGACCTTTTCCAGGGCACCAAGGGATGCTGATAAGGGAGGCTGTGATGGGAGCCAGACCTGGTCAGTTGTGCCAATTGATAAGGAAAGTGACAGAATGTGGGGATGCTGATCCACACAAAGCTGTCTGATTGAAGAGTTTTAAATGAAAAAAAGAGTGAGAACGGGTAGCAAAGAAATGAACAATATGAGTATGACACAGGAATGTGCTCAGGTGGCCAACAAGGCCGTTAGCAGTTTGGCTTGGGGTTGTTTAGGCTGGAGAAAGCGAGGCCGTAGTGGGTTTACATGGCAAGGTTTTGATAGCAGGGGGCCTTAGTGGTGGCTTCTGTGAGAAGAATCTAGAAGCTGCCCCATGTTAGGTAAGTGCCCTACTTCTGACCAGAGCCAAGTCAATAAGCAATGTTGTTTTGCACCTCTGTGAGAGCATAGTTAAGACAGGAAAAAAGGACACTGTGCCACATAGCAGCTGAGAGAGTGAGAGGAGAAGCAGGATGACCTGCATCAATGGAGGCTGCCGCCTGCGGAAGACCCCCAATGGAGCAGATTCCGGGCTGGACCTGTAGCTCGTGGAGAGGAGACCATGCAGGAGCAGGTGACCTGGCAGGAGCTACTGCCCGTGGGGGACCCAGGTTGGAGCGGTTTTCTCCTGAGGGATGGACCCCGTGATACGGAACCATATCTGGAGCAGTTCTGGAAGAGCTTCCGCCTGTAGAAAGCACACGCTGGATCATTTCAGCAAGGACTGCATCACGTGGAAGGAACCCAACAGCACAGGGGACGAGAGTGATCGAGAAGGGGTGGCAGAGAAGAAGCGCTATAGACTGACCATAACACCCATTCCCCCGTTCCCCTGCGCCACTCAGGGGGAGGAGGTGGGAGAAGATGGATGGGGGGGAAGGTGCTTTTGGTTTCTTTCCTTTCTTTCTCACTTCTCTAGCTTGTTAGTAATAGGCAATAAATCCTACTAACTCCCTATGCTGAGTCTGTTTTGCCTCTCACAATAATTACTGCGCTATCTTCTCATCCTTATCTCAACCCTTGAGCCCTTTTCATCATATTTTCCCCCTGTTCCTCTTTGAGGAGGGGGAGTGAGAGAGCGGTTGTGGTGGAGCTCAGCTGCCCACCTGAGTAAAACCACCACAGAGGCTCAGGGGAGACCTTGTTGCTCTCACAACTCCCTTCTAAGAGGTTGCAGCAGGGTGGGGGTAGGTCTTTCTCCCAAGCAAGAAGCAACCGCAGAAGAGGAAATGGCTTCAGGTTTCACCAGGGGAGGTTTGGGGTGGGTATGAGGAAAAAATTCTTCCCCAAAAGGGTTGTTGGGCCTTGAAAGAGGCTGCCCAGGGAAGGAGTTGAGTCACCGTTCCTGTGGCTATGCAAAAGACGTGTAGATGTGGTGCTTGGGACGTGGTGTAGGGGTAGACTAGGCAGGGCTGGGTTAGCGCTTGGACTTGATGACCTCAGAGGTCTTTTCCAGCTTCAATGATTTGACGATTCTATGATAATAAGCAGAAGTGCTGAGACACAGAGCTGACCAAGCAAACATAGAGACATGGACAAGGCACACACCATGAGGATTCTTTATAACAGAAGAGTAGAGAAAGCAGCTAGAAATAGAAGATCTTTCTAGAAGAGAACTTTCCAAGCTGGAGGAAGAGGAAAGCATTTGTGTGTAACTTCAAACCTCCAGAAGAAAAGAAAAGACTTGCTAAATGTGGGCAAGAAAAATACAAAGAAATAAAACCACCACTTATGATTAAAACTTCAGAAATATTTTGTATTCATTACCGGTGATCTTTATGGAATTTGCCAGAAATATTTGTTCCTGGGGGTGAATCTGTCAAATTCTCTTAAATTTAAGTGTCACTAACAAACCTCTGAGTCCAAAGAAATAGGTACTGAGTGGTGTCCCAGCGGGCAGGAGGGCAGAGGTGGCAGTGTGATCGAGATGTCATAGTAGTCAGAGGGGCAGTGGTGGCTGTGTCAGCCAGGTGTCACAATAGGCAGGAGGGCAGTGGTGGGTGTGTCAGCCAGGTGTCACAGTTGGGCCATGACATGGCAACCCAATTGGGATAAATGGCCAGGGGTGCAGGCAGGCCCCAGTGGGCATGGAAGCCCCTGGCAGCAGGAAGCAGCAGAGGGCAGAGCAGGACAGGACAAGGAGGTGAGTGTGTGGTGGAGCAGGGGCTGAAGTGGTGTCTGAGGCTGAGCAGGGCCAGAGTCCCGCTGCAGCCTGAGCAGGGGCTGGAGCTCAGCAGCTGTTGGAGCAGGGGCTGGCTTTGAGCGGCCCCCGCAGTAGAATGGGAACCAAGTGTTTGTTGCATAAATGGTGTTGCAGACTTTCAGCCCAAGCAGTGATATGAAAGTTTTTGGATGTCCTGGGAAGATGCTTGGGTATTTTGGGGAGATCCCTGGTTGCTCTGGGAAGAGGCATGGGTTCTCAAGGGATATGTTTTGGTGTCAAGGGAGGTGCTTGCTTGCCCTGAGCAAGACAGTTGGGTACTCCAGGAAGGTGTTGTATTCCCTGGGGAGATGCTCGGCAGTTCCATAAAGATGAGTGGTGTTCCTAGGAAGGAGCTTGCTTGTTCCACCGAGATGCTTAGGACCTCCATGGAGATCTGAGTGACCAAGGGAAAACCTTGGGTGCAGCGGGGATATGCTTATGTGCCCTGGGAAGGGAGGTGCTTACGAGCTCTGGGAAGACAGCTCCTTGGGCTGATACTTGCCCTGGGAGATACTTGAGTGCCCCGGTATATGCTTGAATACTGCAGAGAGCAGTTTGTCTCCTCCAGGGAGGGTCCTGAGAGTGTTGTTGAGTTCCCTGGGCAGGTGCTTTTTTGCCCCGTTGCGATGCTTGGGTGCTCCAACAAGATTGCTTAGTGCCCAAGAATGATGCTTGGAGTCTTCAGGGAGATGTATGTTTCCTCAGGTGAGAAGCAATGGTTTTTGGAAAAAAGCTTGTGTCGCCCTGGGAGGTGCTTGTGGAACACAGGGAAGCACTGCGGGTCTCTAGAGAGATGCCTGGTTGCCCCTGGAGCTGCTTGTGTACCTTGAGGAGATGCTACGGTGCACAAAGGAGATGCCTGGATACTCCAGGGACATGCCTGGCTGCCCCGTGTTACACTTTCTAGCTCCTGATTGATGCTTGGGTGCTCTTGGAATGATCTTTTGTGCCTTCAGGAGAAGACTGTGTGCTCCTGGGAGGTGCTTGGATGCCCTGAGGAGATGCTAGTATGCCCTGGGAAAATGCTTGGGTACACCAGGGCGATCCTTGGTCTTCAAGGGAGGTGACTGCATTGCCCAGGGAGGTGTTTTTCTGTCCCGGGAAAATGGACGGTTTCTCCCGTAACCAAATGTTGGTTTGCCTTAGGGAGATGCTTGGGTGCTACAAGGATGTTCTTGGGTGCCCCTTTTAGGCAGTTGGGCACCCACAGTTGATGCTACTGTTTCCCAGGGAGGTGCTTGGGTCCTCGAAGGAGATGCTTCTTTTCGAAGGGGAGACGCTTTTGGGTAATGCAAAGAGGTGCTGGGATGAACAGGAGAGATCCTTGAAGGATGAACTTGTCTGCTGTGGGGAGATGATTCGGTGCTCTATGTAGATTCATAACTTCTCCAACGAGATGTTTTTGTGGTGTGGGAGAATTCATTGCATCCAGAGTGAGAGGCTTGAGTGCTAATAGGAGACATATTGATCCTCCAGGAACATACTTGCTTCCCCTAGGGAGATGACTGGGTGCCCCGTGGACATACTTGAATGACCCAGGGAGGGGCTCCTGTACCCCATGGAAGCTCTGGGGTTCCAAGGGAGGTGCTTCCCATCTCCAATGGGAATCTACCATGTATCCAGGGTATCTACCTGTGTGCCCCAGGTGGTGTTTTGGAGCCCTGGGGTTCTCCACTCAGATGTAGGTTCAGATGTGGGTTCTCCACTCAGATGTAGGAGCGTGGTTGGGAGATTCTTGGGTACTCCAATGAGGTGCTTGAGTGTTCCAGACAGGTGCTTCTGTGCTGCAGGGAGATGCTTGGTTGCCTGGGAGAGAATCTTGTGTGACTAGGGGGTAAGTTTGTGTTCTCCAGGGAGGTTTTTCTTTTGCCCCAGAGATATACTTCTCATGCAATCATAGAGCCCTAGAATGGCCGAGGTGGGAAAGGACCTCGAGTATCATAAAGTTCCAACCCCCCTGCCATAGACAAGGAAGCCACACGCTTTACCAGGTTACTCAGGGCCTCATCTAACCTGGTTTTGAAGTCAGCTAACGTGGTCATCTAACCTGAACTTATGTGCCCTGGGGAGAAGCTTATATACCTTGGAAATACCCTTGGAATCTCTAGGAAACTGCTCCATTGCAAGGGGTCACTTGGGTGCCCAAGGAGGTGCCTGGGTACTGCAGAGAGCCATTAGTGTTCTCCAAGGAGTTGCTGGAGGGCTCCAGTTGTGCTCTTGATTGCCTTCGGAAGGTGCTTGGATGTACCTGTGAGAAGTTAGAGTTCTCCTGGGAGGAGCTTGTGACCCAGAGGCAGGTGCTGGCAGCCTCTAGGGAGGTGCTTAGGTGCCACTTGCGGTGCTTGTGTGCCATGGGAAAATGCTTGTATACCCCGAGAAGTTCCATGGCTCCTCTAGGAAGGAGCTTGGATGTTCCTTGGGTGGTCCAGAAACATGCTGGGGACACCGTGGGAGATTCTAGGATGTCCCAGGGACATTTTCAGTAGTCCCAAAGAGTTGCCTGGTTGTTCCAGGGTGGTGCTTGTATGCTTGGGTACTGCAGAAAGGTGCTTCTATGTGTCACATTAAGGGGTGTAGCCGATTAACTGTTATGGGCCCGGTCGAATTCAGGGTACTAAACTGTCACAATCACAGATTCACCAATAACGCATTAACCGTTAGGGGTCCGCTCAGATTCACCAATAACGGATTAACCGTTAGAGGTTGGTTGGATTCAGAGCACTGAACTACCGTGGTCATGGATTCACCAATAACGTATAACCACCCTTACTCGTTTAATCACCGTATAACCAACGTATAACCACCGTATAACCACACTTACGTGTTTAATGAGAACTATCATGACTAGGAACAATGCAATCAAGTGCAATTTATTACAGCAACAGGTACACAGGTTCTTTGGATTGCCGGCGATAGTGACTGTCTGCCAAAGCAAGTTTGCATGCTTGAAATACACAGGTGAGACAGGTGGCACAGGTGTGCAGCCTGGAAATTAACATGTTAAAAGGCACAAAGACTCTAGAGAGATTTATAACCAAGTGTTCAAATCTCACCCAAAGGTGTCTGAATGGGGGGGAAGAGAGGCTCAGCCCGTCGACTGGTCCCACAAATCAGGAGGTCCTCAGGATGTTATATTCCCTCAGGATGGTATCTCCCCTGACAGTGGTATCTTCCCTAACATCCCTTCTCTCTTAGGCCAATATATATTATTTTCTATCTTTTAGGTGGAGCTTGAGTGACTCTAGTCAAGCTTATCTTAGTTTTCATTGGTTCTCATGGTCTGTGCCTTGTCCATGTCTCTATGTTTGCTTGGTCAGCTCTGTGTCTCAGCACTTCTGCTTATTATCATAGAATCGTCAAATCATTGAAGCTGGAAAAGACCTCTGAGGTCATCAAGTCCAAGCGCTAACCCAGCCCTGCCTAGTCTACTCTTACACCACGTCCCAAGCACCACATCTACACGTCTTTTGCATAGCCACAAGGAAGGTGACTCAACTCCTTCCCTGGGCAGCCTCTTTCAAGGCCCAACAACCCTTTTGGGGAAGAATTTTTTCCTCATACCCACCCCAAACCTCCCCTGGTGAAACCTGAAGCCATTTCCTCTTCTGCGGTTGCTTCTTGCTTGGGAGAAAGACCTACCCCCACCCTGCTGCAACCTCTTAGAAGGGAGTTGTGAGAGCAACAAGGTCTCCCCTGAGCCTCTGTGGTGGTTTTACTCAGGTGGGCAGCTGAGCTCCACCACAACCGCTCTCTCACTCCCCCTCCTCAAAGAGGAACAGGGGGAAAATATGATGAAAAGGGCTCAAGGGTTGAGATAAGGATGAGAAGATAGCGCAGTAATTATTGTGAGAGGCAAAACAGACTCAGCATAGGGAGTTAGTAGGATTTATTGCCTATTACTAACAAGCCAGAGAAGTGAGAAACAAAGGAAAGAAACCAAAAGCACCTTTCCCCCCATCCATCTTCTCCCACCTCCTCCCCCTGAGTGGCGCAGGGGAACGGGGGAATGGGTGTTATGGTCAGTCTATAGCGCTTCTTCTCTGCCACCCCTTCTCGATCACTCTCGTCCCCTGTGCTGTTGGGTTCCTTCCACGTGATGCAGTCCTTGCTGAAATGATCCAGCGTGTGCTTTCCACAGACGGCAGCTCTTCCAGAACTGCTCCAGATATGGTTCCTTATCAGGGGTCCATCCCTCAGGAGAAAACCGCTCCAACCTGGGTCCCCCACGGGCAGTAGCTCCTGCCAGGTCACCTGCTCCTGCATGGTCTCCTCTCCACGAGCTACAGGTCCAGCCCGGAATCTGCTCCATTGGGGGTCTTCCACAGGTGGCAGCCTCCATCGGTACTGGTCCACCTGCTTTACCGTTGTCTCCTCCGCGGGGTACAGGGTGGAACCCTGTTCCACCGTGGTACTCCATGGGACAGCCTGCTTCACCATGGTCCTCACCACAGGCCACAGGGGACTTCTGCTCAGGCACCTGGAGCACCTCTCCCCCTCCTTCTTCACTGACCTTGGCTGTTCAAGGCTGTTCATCACTCCTCTCACTCTCTCAGCTGCTATGTGGCACAGCGTTCTTGTTTCCTGTCTTAACTATGCTCTCACAGAGGTGCAAAACAACATTGCTTATTGACTTGGCTCTGGTCAGAAGTAGGGCACTTACCTAACATGGGGCCGCTTCTAGATTCTTCTCACAGAAGCCACCACTAAGGCCCCCTGCTATCAAAACCTTGCCACATAAACCCACTACAGCCTCGCTTTCTCCAGCCAAACTGCTAACGGCCTTGTTGGCCACCTGAGCACATTCCTGTGTCATACTCATATTGTTCATTTCTTTGCTACCCGTTCTCACCCTTATTTTCATTTAAAACTCTTCAATCAGACAGCTTTGTGTGGATCAGCATCCCCACATTCTGTCACTTTCCTTATCAGTTGGCACAACTGACCAGGTCTGGCTCCCATCACAGCCTCCCTTATCAGCATCCCTTGGTGCCCTGGAAAAGGTCCTTGACCAGATGCCACGGAAGGAGCAGACCCTCTGCTTCTGCATACCCTTACACAAAACTTCCAGGAGAGTTTGGGAGCTCCTTGATGACATCTGGCTGATGCAGGTGACTGAGGAGCCACTGAGGTGAGGTGAACTGCAGGACCTCATACTTAGAACTCAACAGGAAGTGCTCAGGGATTTTAAGGAGGTGAGAAGGTAGAGTTGAGGATGCTGAGAGAGGGAACCAAGGCAATGCGGAGGACTTGAGGTGAGCAGACTTGGGCCTCTCACTGGCTGAGGGACCTGCTTGGAGGATTTGTTTGGGATAAGGCCCTACAGAGAGGAGGGCTGCAGGGAGCAGGTTGACGTTTGAGCATCTACTGATAGAATGGATTGCGTTGGAAGGGACCTTCAAGGTCATTCAATTCCAACACCCTGACACAGGCAGGGATACCTTCCACCAGACCGGTTTGCTGAAAACCCCTTCCAACCTGGCCTTGAGCTCTTTCTGGGAAGGGGCACCCATAGGTGGTTCTCTGGGCAACCACCCTGGTAAGGAAAGAATTTATTCCTCATATCTAATCTAAATCTATGCTTCTGATAGTTTCAAATGATTGCTCCTTGGTCTATCATCACTCTGCAAGCTCATAAGTGGTCTAACCTGACACACAGGAAGTAAGTAAAGGTGGCAGGAGGCTGGCACAAATGAGAAAAGGACTCCTGACCAAAATCAACAGAACGAGAGGTAGGCAGGTAAATGGTGGGAGTTTGCTGCCTCCCTGCATCAAAAGTTCGGTGATTCTGTACAAGAGAGATTTGTTACAGTTTATGTGATTAGGGAAAGGGAGGAGATCGTGGGACAAGCTCCTGGCTAGACAGAGGTTCCAGGTCCAGCTGCTGGAGGGATCCATATTGCATGATTTCCTGTCAAATACCCTAGCAGACAAAGAGCCCAGCATTCATTTACTCTGATTCTGGCTTTGGTTGCTTTGTAGTGTCATTGGGTGTTTCAGAGATGGTTCTCATGGTAATTCCTGACTAGGTCAGAAATTCCACTAAACAAGCACCTCCCTTAATGCCTGTAGATTGCAGACACTCCTCACACTGTTATCGTATGAGAATCACCACCATTAGGGTGAGCCATCTGCACCCAACATGAACAGGTGACAAAATGGAGCTTCAGTGCAGATGGACCTTGGGGATCTCCAGCCTTCATCTAGCAGAAACCCCCTGAAGTTGGCATGGAGAAGTGGATAGTGTTGCACGTGGGGCAGAATACCTGCATCCATCAGGGCAGGATTGGACGAGAGCAGCTGAGGGGAAGGGCTTGGGTGCTACGAGGACACCATAGGAGCCAGTGGGACATGCTGACAGGGAGCAAGGCCAGCTCTTTACGGGGCTGCTCTAGAGGCAGTGGGGGCCATCCAGACCACTGGAGTTATTGTTGCCCTCAACTCAGTGCTGCCTTGGCTATTTCTGGAGCAGTGTGGCACAGGCTGAGGGCTTCTTTGGCTCTGTGTCGTCCAGGCTCTGGGCAGTAGAGAAGTATGCAGAGACTGCTTGAGGGGTGGCTGCAATGATGCTGGAGTTTTTCCTCCTAGTAAGAAAGAGCATGAGAAAGAAAGAATATCATAAAATTCAGGTTGGCGGATGGTGAGATAGGGGCTGAGGTGAAATGTTACTTGAAAAGCAGAGCTGTGGTGCAAGAGATCACCCAGAGGGTGTCTGGATCAGCCCGTGTCTTTGTGTTTCATAGACTACTGAGGGCAGATGGGGAGACATCAGTCAAGGCAGGAAGGTTCTCTGGTGACAACATGATGAGAAACAGGACGGGTGCCTAAGCCCTAAATGGAAACAGGTGTAGACATGGAACAGCATAGGACAGTGTGTGGTGGTTATGGTCAAGGATGTTTTGCAAGATGAAAGCCCCCTACAGAGCCAACAGCTTTGTCTGCTGGGCTCTGGCTCTTGTCTCTCTCAGTGATGCCTACGAGGAGGCACGTCATCCTTAGTGCATTAGGGTCTCAATGCCTCCTTATCTCTTTCCAGGAGCCTAGGAGATGACCACCTGTGGCTTTGTCCTTGGCATTGCCAAAGAAACCTTGACACATCAAGGTTTCCTAAGCCTCAGGGCCACCTTTCCTTGGCCTTCGTCTCCCCTTCATCACTGCCTGCAGTTTTCTTCTCTAACAAGTCCCTGGGGAGGCTTTGTCTGTAATGTCCCTCAGTGGGACACATTAGTGCTGCTAGTCTTTGCAGTTTGCATCATACTAGGACTACTTGAGCAATGATTTCCATTTCCTCTCAGTGTCTGAGGCTCGCGGGCTCTGCCCCGACCCACCAGAGGGGCCATTATCGTGCCTTGGTCTCGAAGTGTGCTGCTGAGCTGGGCTGGTCTCCTGGTATGGAGGGAAGGAGCTCCTGGCAAGCGGACAGCACTGCAGAGAGACAGCTGTACCCAGGAGCAGCTCCTCTGCAAGGTGCAGCAGGGCTGGGGGCACTGCCTGAAGCTGACATGGGGACCGGAGAGAAGGGGAAGAGTGGTTCATGGTAGTCTGGGGTCAGAAGGTAGAGGACAGGTTACAGGAGGAGAAATCTCCCCAGCCACCTCACCACGGTAAGTCTCTGGGTGCAGGGCAACGCTGCTGTGCACCCTGCCAAGCTCTCCTGGAGCTGGCACAGCCCTCAGCTGATGGGAGCTATCAGGAGGACACTTGGTGTTGGAGTTGAAGGGCATGAAGGGCTTGTGTGCTGCAGGGTCGTTGTGCAGGGCCCATGGGCTCCCTTCTCTTGGGGCCAGTTGCAGTCTGTGAAGCCAGGGGTTCAGGCAGGTGTGCCCAGGGCTGTGGTGCAGAGCCAGGCCCCTGCTGTGCTTTGGGGGACTGTGTGCCAGGGTAGGGCCTCTGCAGCCTGCAAGCCTCAGCACTCAGCCTGCCTGCGGAGCTGCCCAGGGCCTGTGGGGAGAAGCTGTGAATGGAAGGAACTCCCCAGGTAGACCAGGGCAGGGTAAGGCAGGGCAGGGCAGGGCAGGGTCCTGTCGATGCCCAGAGCCTGCTGCCTGGGGCAGGCTGCTCGCCGCCCAAAACCACCCCAAGCTGAAGCAGAACTGCCACACCGCCCACTGCCAGCAGAATTGCAAGGCAACAGCTCTCTGACAGCAATGCACTTTTTACATATCTTCTATTCTCCTGCCCATGTCCTGGAGCAGTCTGATAGTAATGGAGAAATAAAATCAGTATTAGACACTAAGGCTCCCTGAGCAGTGCTGCATGTCCATGAAGCAGCTCACAAAATCCCTTCATATGCCTCAGCCTACAGACAGTACCAACATCACCTTTGTTGTTTCTTGAGGAATTATTCGACCTTCTCCTTATGGCCTGACATCGGGGAGACGTCACTGGCCAGTGGAACTCTCTGATCAGTCCAGATTCTTTTACCTGTTCCTGTAGACCAGGACTGACTGCTGCAGAGCCCATAGCAGACCCCTCTGCTTGTTGTGGCAACCTCAGACACCAACCAGAGGTAAGCCAAGCAGCCGCAGAAAGCTCTTCCTGAAATGAATGAGGCAGTATGTTTGTGTGGTGTTTGTTGAGAAATGCAATGGATTTTAGTCAAAGTCCTTAAATTTTGCACTGTTATTTCTTTTTTTTTTTTTGTACAGGCTCCCTTGCACAGAGGCAGTAAATGTGTAACAGCAGCTCCATCACCGAGTTTCTCCTCCTGGCATTTGCAGACACGCGGGAGCTGCAGCTCCTGCACTTTGCACTCTTTCTGGGCATCTATCTGGCTGCCCTCCTAGGCAATGGCCTCATTATCACAGCTGTAGCCTGTGACCACCACCTCCACACCCCCATGTACTTTTTCCTCGTCAACCTTGCCCTTCTCGACCTGGGAGGCATCTCCGCATCTGTTCTTAAAGCCATGGACAATTTTCTCTCGGGCAAGAGGACCATTTCCTATGCAGGATGTGCTGCACAGGTCTTTCTCGTATTCTTTTTCTATTCATCAGAGATTTCCCTTCTTACTGTCATGGCCTATGACCGCTACATTGCCATCTGCAAGCCCTTGCACTATGGGACCTTCCTGAGCAGCAGAGCCTGTGCCCGTATGGCAGCAGCTGCCTGGGGCAGTGGCTTTCTTCACGCTGTGCTGCACACTGCCAGTACATTTTCATTACCACTTGGCCGTGGCAATGCCCTGCACCAGTTCTTCTGTGAAATCCCCCAGATCCTCAAGCTCTCCTGCTCAGACTCCTACCTAAGGGAAGTTCGAATTACTACTGTCAGTGCTTTTCTTGTGTGTGGGTGTTTTGCTTTCGTGGCTCTGTCCTATGTGCAGATCTTCAGGGCCGTGCTGAGGATCCCCTCCCAGCAGGGACGGCACAAAGCCTTTTCCACGTGCCTCCCTCACCTGGCTGTGGTCTCTCTGAATGTCAGCACAGTCATATTTGCCCACCTGAAGCCCCCCTCCATCTCCTCTCCTTCCCTCGATCTTGTTCTGGCTTTTCTGTATTTGGTGGTGCCTCCAGCATTGAACCCCCTCATCTACAGCATGAGGAACCAGGAGCTCAAGGATGCTGTGTGGAAAATTAAGGCTGTGTATATTTCGTAGGTCAGAACTGTCTGACTATTTTTCACAAATGACTCAAAAGGCTACTCTTGCTAATCCTTGGTATGCAGCCAAGCCTGACCTCTGTTTTTGTGTTGTTGTGTTCTTCTTGTGTTTTCTATGATCTTATGCTGAATGTTTTTTCCCAGTTTTGTTCTTGGAATATTAGACCACAAAGAAATTCTTCATTTTGCTTTTGTATTTAAACAAGTTAAAGTGCCTTTTGGTCTTATATCCTTCCTCTGAGACATTTTCTTCTTCTGCACAAGCAGTGTCCGTGTGCAGGGGAGGGGGGGGGGGGTGGAAGAGTCAGGCCCAGCAGCACGGCCAGGGAGCACCTGGTCCATGCAGAGCTGCTCTCTTGCCACTGCCACCCTCTCCTTCTGAGCCCTGCTGGTGGTGTAAGGCCTGGCTGCTCCTGGAGCTTGGTGCCAGTGCTGCTGTGTGGCTATGCTGGGACCGCAGGCAGGGACAGGCAGTGGGTACTTGGGTGACACAGCTGGCCTCCACAACAGCATTTCCATCCTAAAAGGGCCATGACTGAAAGCTCACGTCCTCTTTCAGAGCTGCTGTCAGATCCAAACTTGCCCAGGGAATAGAATCCAAAGAGGCTCTACGCTCTGCCAGGCCGGGCATCTCTGAGTCCCCCAGGGCCACAGAAGAGCCACTGTGGGAGGCGGTCAGTGGCAGGGCCCCCACCAGCTAGCTCTGCCCCTCACCCTGTCCAGCATGGCCCTGCAGAGAGCTCCCCCTGCCCCGGGCACCACAGCAGCCTCGTTCTGCAGAGCAGCACCACCAGCTGGGTTGTGGGGAGCATGGCAAAAGGCTGCAGCAATGGCCAGCCAGGCCAGCACAGATGTGCTCACCTGAGAGAGGTTCCCTGGGAGATGGGATGTCCCGGGAGAAGAGAAGGGCCTTCCCCACGTGCAGGGGAGACACGGGAACAGAAACCCTTTGCTGCTGCTGCCAGTAGGCAATTCATATGTTCATGGCGAGAGGTACAGGAGCAAACACAGAGGCCATCTCTTATCTCTAGGGGGGTCATGAAAAGCAGTGGGCAGACAGTGTCTTCAGGTCCCTTCTTTCTAGCGGAACAGCTATGGAGCAACTGCCTGAATAGCACAGAATAGGTCAGGGGGAAGGCACCTTCAGAGACCATCTAGTCCAAAATACAAGACCTGAATGCAGCTCTGAGATGTGCTTCCTTGAACCCGCGAGCTCCCTGTGCCCTTTCTTCATGCCTTGGGACATCTCAGAAGAGGGCAGAGCAGGGCAATGCACTGCAGGGCTGAAGTGTCTCCCAGCCTCTGGCAGTGGCTGCAGGAGCCAGAGGGACACTGCAAGTGCTGCAGAGCGCTGCCTGTGTGTGCAAGGCAGGGACTCGTGTCTCCAAAAACCATGTGTATGAGCAGTGCATGAGGCCAGCTCAGATGTGGGCATCTTAAAGAGCCCTGACATTTCTCTGGCTGGGTCTCTAGAAACAACCCCCAGTGTTCCTGTGAGATTTCTCTCAACGCTCCTTGCACAGGTTCATTGCAAGTACCCCTCTGCCATTTCACACTACCCTGCCTTTCAGGACGAGTGCTGACAGCCAACTGGTGGCTGTTGGTGACAGACAACATGGCTTCACTAAAGACAGATGGTGGATATCAAATCCAGTGGCCTTCTATGACGGGCTTATAGCATTGGTGCTACAACATTTGTCAGTGACATGAACAGTGTGACTGAGTGCAGTCTCAGTGAGGTTGCTGATGACGCCAAGCTCGGTGGTGTAGTTGACATGTGGGAGAGAAGGGATGCCATCCATAGGGACCTGGACAGGCTTGAGAGAGGGGCCTCCTGAGATTCAACAGGGCTAAGTGGGAGTATTAGAATGAGTCTGGACAAGGCCAAAAAGATGACTGAAAGTCTGAAAGACTGAAAGTCTGGGGAACCTTTTCAGTAAAGACAGACTGAGAAAGCTGGTGGTATTCAGCTTGGAGAGACCCTACAGTGGCCTTCCTATACCTAAAGGGGGCCTCAGGGAGTATAGTAATGAGACAAGTAATATTTTACAGCCAAAAGGAGGTACTTTTAAATTAGATATAAGGAAGACATTCTCTCATTTGGGGTGGTGATCACTGGAACAGGTTTCCCAGGCAAGTTGTGGCTGACCCATCCCTCACATATTTGTGGCCAGAAGCCTCCTTTGCCATAGCAAGGGGGAGAACCCCCCTTGCAAAGCTGCTGCTTAACCTCACCTCTTACCCATGGCACCTCCTCCACACCACAGAGCCCAACCTCAGCTCTCACTTTGCCACAAGCATTCTGCATGGGCACTACAGGGCCTAACTGTACTGCATCCTGCCCTGGCTCTGCCAATCCGCTGGGCAGGGGAGAGGGTGATGACATGAAAGGGATGCATTGGGGTGTGGAACAAGGGGCCTGGCAGAGACTAGGAGTTGAGGGAGAGGACAGGGCAAGGCAGCAAAGGCAGCATAAGTGGTGCTATTGTTGCAGGGCCAGGTCTATGCCTGCAGCCTGAGTGGGGGCAGCAACTGGCAGGAGGCGAGGGGAAGCCAGGAAGCACCTCCCAAGGCCACTTCTAACAGCAGAGAAAAGGCCAGGGCTGAGGGGAGGGGACCAGGCTGGAAGGGCAGTGGTGAGGTCCCTGCCGCTGTGTGGCCTGGATGCCCTGCAGGAGATGTGCTGGCCAGCAGGCCTTGTGAGGTCACCCAGTGCATCACAGAGCACCCCAAGGCAGCAGTGATGGCACTGGAGAGGTGGGTGGCAGAGCCCAGCCAAGGGCTGGCTGTGGGCCCCCTCTGTTGCAGCCAGCTGATGGAGTACGGCAGGAGTAGGGCAGGCAGAGCTCATGGCCACCATGCTCATGGTTACCTTGCCACAGGCTGTGGTAGAGCTTGTGGCATAGCTGCCACATCCCCAGCCCCTCAGAAGGCACCACAGCTGCTGGGACAAAGGCAGAGCTTGATATAGAGCCAAGAGAAAAGGTGGTCATTGATGAGTAAGTTGAACAAGACTGGACCCAGTCTTTTGCACATTTTTGCACATTACCAGAGCGATGATATAACAGGAGGGAACCTTGAACTACAGCTGAGCTGGGGAAAGAGCTCCTCCACCACACTCAGCACTCGCAGGGGAATTCCATCAGGGCCCACGCACTTCAGGATGCCCAGTTTCTCTACGTGGTTCCTGACCTGAGAATCATCCATCAGGGGGAAGTTTTCCTTGCAGAGGACCTTGTGAAACTCTGGGATTTGGTGAATTCATCTCATTCTGTTTTCCAAGGAGAAGAGAGCCTGTCTTTCCCATCTTGTGATGTTCTGCATCAGGGTCAGACCGACCCCATACATCATAGCAAGCTTGGATCGGACTGCAGGAAGAGCAACCAGGATGAAAAGAACCTGGGCACAATCAGGGATGCCATATGAGCCAGCAGTGCTAAATACAGATATGGTCATGTCCAGATTGGGATGCTCTAGGAGGAGTGTGTCCGCCAATGCAAGGGACTTATCATTTTCTATGACTCCACACTGGTGTGGCCCTAACTGGAAGAGGGCTTCCCAGTTGTGGGGCTCCTTTTCTGAAGGAATGGGGAGTAATGGAGAGGGTTCAGAGGAGGTATGCCAAGACAGGGTGAGAATTCTACCCTGTGTGGAGGTTGAGACCTGAGCTTCCTAGGCCTGGTGAAGCACGGGCTCAGGGCACTCATTTTGGAGCTCCTGAGAGCTGGAAATCTACTTTCAGAGATGATCGCATGTTGTGAAGCACGGACGAAAGCACGACAAACACCAGCAGAGTCAGATCATGCTTCACCATTTTATTGCCCGAATAGCCCAACTTTTATAGTGACCTTTACCAGGGTGGACAGTGTTTCACACAAGATTATTGGTCAAAAGCACTCATACAAACCGTTAAGAAAATAACACCACCTGCAAGAAAAGAACCCCCCCTTTTGATTAGAAGTTAGGAAAACAACCCCCTTTGTGCTTAACGGTCACATAGCCCTAGTCCTTGAGGCCAGCTGCTGATAACAATATTATCTGAGTTCCTTAATTTAGTGATGTGGGAGTCATTGCAGTGGGAGCTTCTCACAGTTAACTCTGGCAGCTTGGTTTGCTCAGCTACAGCAGGCCCTGAGATTTCTAAGGCCTACCCCTGGTTGCTTAAAGCAAGCTTAGATTGAACAATTATGCCAATTCCCAACAATCGCACATGTTGGAGAGGGAGAAAGAGCATGAGAAAGGAAAGCCGCTATAATCTGCTGTTTTGGAGGTCCGGCATGGTGATGAGGAGAAGGAAATCCAGTCCAAGGGCGGTGCTGTGGTGACTCAGAGGGAGTCTGGTTCAGCCCATGGCTTTGTGTTTCAGGACAACCTGTGGGGAGATATCTAGGGGTACTGATAGGGCTGGAAGGCCCTGAGAGAAAGGAGCTCTTTGTTGCCTTGGCTTTGGCTTTTGTCTTTGCCACTGGGGCCTATGAGATAACACATTGTGCTCCTGGCACTGGAACCATGTGGCCGTCTGAGCGCTCGCATTCCAAGGCCCGGCTCCACGCCAGCGAGCCGGGCGTCTTACCCATTCAAAGTTTGAGAATAGGTTGAGATCGTTTCGGCCCCAAGACCTGTAATCATTCGCTTGACCGGGTAAAACTGCCTCGCCGCGAGCGCCAGCTATCCTGAGGGAAACTTCGGAGGGAACCAGCTACTAGATGGTTCGATTAGTCTTTCGCCCCTAGACCCGGGTCGGACGACCGATTTGCACGTCAGGACCGCTACGGACCTCCACCAGAGTTTCCTCTGGCTTCGCCCTGCCCAGGCATAGTTCACCATCTTTCGGGTCCTAGCACGGATGCTCATGCTCCACCTCTCCAGTGGTGCAGCAAGACAGGTCGGTGGTGAGCCTGGGGCCCAATGCACAAGCACCCCGGCATTCCACCTCAGCTGGCACACACCGGCCCTCACCTTCATTGCACCATGGGCTTTCGCACGAGCCACCACCTTGTGCACATGCTAGACTCTTTGGTCCGTGTTTCAAGATGGGTCGGGTAGGTAGCCAATGTCGCTGCAGACCCCAGGTGCCCTGTCAGAGCCGCGTCCAGCCCAGCAGCACCACGCAGCTGGGGCACACTGAGCGCAATCTTTCCCCGTCGACAGTGGCTCCGGGGGCCAGCAGGACCAGCCAGCCCCTTGCATGGCTCCAGCAATGAGGACTTGGGCCCTCTGAGAGTGGCACGAGGGATGGGAGCTTTCATACATCACACTTCCCGTGCCCCACTGTGGGACAGGGATTCAGCACTGAGCTCTTCCCTCTTCATTCGTAGTTACTGAGGGAATCCTCGTTAGTTTCTTTTCCTCCACAGACTAATATGCTTAAATTCAGCGGGTCACCACGTCTGACCTGAGGTCATGAACGGAAAAGAACACTCCGCCATCTGACTCACCATGCCAAGCGGACGATGCCACACACCACAGATTGCTCCCCATTTGCCATGAGCTGCCTGGACACACGGAATGTGCCACAGGAAACAGGCATTAGTCAAGCGATGCTCAGACAGGCATAGCCCTGGGAGGAACCCAGGGCTGCAAAGTGCTTTGAAGTGTCAATGATCAGTGTGTCCTGCAATTCATATTAATTCTTGCAGATAGCTGGGTTCTTCATCGATGCATGAGCCAACTGATCCACCACTAAGAGTTGTCTACCTTTTCGGCACCACCCCACACACATGGAGGGGGCAGGGCCACTCCATGCAGCCCCTTCCAAGGGCACTCCCTGATGGAGCCACTGTTCCCAACCGACACAGACACGACCCCAAACAGCCGCCCCTCTCTTCACGCCAATGCTGGCTGCCTAGCGAAGGTACGTAACCGTGGGCCAACGGACAGCACAGCAAGCTGCAACCACAGTGCGGGCGGGTGTCGCCTTCACTGACTGTACGAGCACACATGAAAGAAGGAAGGGGAGACCTGAGCAACAAGGAGGGGAGCCCGTGCTCCCGACGACAACCTGGGCTGACTCTTGGCTTGCTCTTGGTTCAAGTCTGGTCCAGGTGTCCAACTCATCCCAGCCTGATGGAGATAGCAGTGTGCCCACTATGCCACCTTGCCCAACACCTCAGTTTGGCCTGTCCCAATGCCAACGACCTCCACAGCACCACTGCCACTGTGCCTGATGCGGCCACATGAGCCCACACCATCAGTGGGATGGGGCACAACAGACTACCCGATGGCCACCCACACACTGTCACCTTTCCCACAACGGCACATGACAAACCGCCTTCAGCCACCTTCTCCTGCTTTCCTGCTCGCCCTGGCGGCACCTGATGTGGATGCATGGCCGGGCAGCCACCGGGACAGCACCGGAACGGGAGGGTGGCTGGGCTTGCTTTTGGGGGGGCGCATCAGGTCGCAGCTCCCCCACGCTCGTCCCCGGCAGTCCCCGCGCTCAACCCCCACGGACAGCAAGGTTGGAGAGGGATTCCAATCTGCTCCTCTCTCCACAGTCTGGTTTCTGCAGGGAGACGCCGCGCGCTCTTGGCCGCTGTTGGCCACACCTACACTCGGAATGGGCTCAGTCGCGGGTCTCGGCTCCCTGCCCCCATCGAGTGCTCGGCGCGTGTCTGGCACCGGCCATGCATCTGCTCCTTCCATGCCGGCCTTGCCGGCCGCTCCAGGTGAGCCGGTGGGCGGGCCGGAGTAGGGGCATCCCGTCGCCGGTGTCCGCACGGAGGGGAGCCCGGCAGCAGCGGTGGCACTGGCCGGCGGCAGACGAGCGGGCGGGACAACCGATCCCCACTCTACTGCCAACTTCTGTGGCCAGAGAACACGAGTAGACCAGCTGACCACAGGAGGATATAGTGGACCTGGCAACCGCAGGAGGAGATGGTGAGACCTGCCATCCGTGACCGAACACAGTCGATCTGCCTTTCTTCGCTTTTCATACACGCCGTTCCGGGACTTTTCGGGCCTTTCAGGGGCTTTCCGGAACTTTTCGGTGTTTTTCGTGTGGACGGAACCACTCGGGAATCGCTTGACAGACCGACAGATGGGCGCGTAGCCTTTGGAAACGCGCGCGCATCCGTCGATGCCAGGTAGACCCCGAAGCCGTTCTCACAGCTGTCCCGGCAGCGACGCCTCGCGGTCGCCACGGGCTATGCAAGTATGGCGACCGCGCCCGGGTAGACCTGGCGGCCGCAGGAGGAGACAGGGAGACCTGATGGCTGTCGTCTGCAACGGGTACACGGCGCCCGCGGCACCCCGAGGCGGGGAAGACCTTCTGGCCGGGACAGAACACCGTCGATTTGCCTTTCTCTGCTCTTCATACAGGTCCTTTCGAATCTTTTCGTGCTTTTCCAGGTCTTTTCGGGTCATTTCAATGCTTTTCGTGTGGATGGACCCACTCGGGAATCGCTTTACTGACTGACCGATGGATTCATTTGCATGCGTGTGCTCAGTCTCATAGGTAGCAATCCACCCACCGTTGACCAAGAGACCTAGACCTCTGAGTTGCCGTTGGCAAATCGAAACTGCTAAAAACACAACCCACCGACCAAAGCAAGCCACAGGCCTCGACTCCTGTCGCGGTGGACTCCGAGGTGGGGTGGAGGCAGGGGAACAGGCACATGGTGGAGAAGCGCTATCTCACTCGGGCCGCCGGGTCTACTCGCAACCACTGCCACGGAGCCAGCAGGAGGGCTGTCTACAAGCTGCCTCGTTTTGCTTCACTTTGCTTTGTATTTGGACTGAGCTACTGAGGAATCGTTTTTCCCATCACCCGATGGCTGAGTTGCCACAGACACGCATCCACACGCAAGCACGGGGACACACAAACCGCTGAGTCGCGCAGGTTGTCAAGCCACTAGTACCCCAGTGAGAGCCCCTGAAGTGAGAGTGAGCGGCAGCGGGGTCCTCGGGCTCGAAGGGCGGTGGACTAGGAGGAGGGGCGCAGGCGGGGGACGGGTCTGTCAGAGCCAGAACCGCTATCAGAAACCGGGCGCCATTTTGCTTTTCCTTGTACTGCTTTGCTTTGTCTTGCAAGGCTGTGGTTCGCTTTGCTGTTTTCTTCTTTGCAGTGTTAGGCTTCTTTTGCAGGCTTCTTTTGCAGAGTGTCCCACCAATTTTGCTGATGGGTCAATGGATGCATTTGCATACACAGAGACATGCTAGGTCACACAGGTTGGACTCCCCACAGCCCAGCAATCATCCCCTCGGAGCTGGCAGGTGGGGACAGGGGGTCTATTCCATGGCCCCCACTGTCCAGCAAGCCAGCAGGTGGATCCCGTTCCTATTTGTCTGGGGAGCGTAGGGGGTGAGAATGAGAATAAGTAACTACTCGATTCCTAAAACTAAAGCAGAAAATAGGCAACATAAATTATTCTTATTATTACTATTTCTGCTTGACTTTGCTTTTCCTGATGCTGCTTTTCTTTTCCTAGAAGGGCTTTACTTTGGCTTGCTTTGCTTTTCTTTGCATTGCTCTGCTCTGCTTTGCTGTGCTAGGCTTCTTTTGCAGACTGTCCCATTGATTTTGCCAATGAGTCAATTTATATATTTATGAACACATAAATATAGATGCACAACTTGGCCTACCCACAGCCCAGCAACTGTCCCTTCATAGTTGGCAGGTTGGAGCAGCAGGCCTGGCCACCTGACATGATCTATTTTGTGACCCCAGCCATGCAGCGAGTTGCCATGTGGGGCCCACAGCTATTCTACTTGGGATAGTTTTGGGTGAAGTTTTCAATGACAATAACTAGATGATTCCCAAAACTACAGTGGAAGAAAGGCAACAATAAATAAATATTAAACCAGCTAAAGCAAGACATGGTTCTTGCCTCCTGTCATGATGGACTATGAAGTGTGAAGCAGTCCAGGGACTGTGCAAGCAGGGTACAGTCACTGTCCAGCTCTGGCCACGAGCTGTAACTGGCATGAGGGCCCTCTGGTCTTTCCCCCACAGACTCTTGGAACTGACAGGAGGGCTGGCATCCAGTTGCTTACATTTGCTTCGCTTCTCTTTGTTTTTCCTTGCTCTGCTTTGCTTTGTTTTTCCTGGAACAGTTTTGCTTTTCTTTCCTTCTCTACTTTCCTTTGCTGCTCCTGCCCCTGCTTTGCTTTGCCTCAGATTGTTTTGATTTGACTTGATTTGATTTGTCTTTCCTGGCAATCCTTTGCTTTTCCTTGTGCTACTTTCCTTTGCTTTGCCTTGCCTGGCCCTGCTTTGCTTTGCTTTTCCTGGCTCTCCTTTGCCCTTCCTGGCCCTGATTTCCTTGGTTTTCCTGTCCCAGCTTTGCTTTATTTTCCTTTGCTTTTCTTGTGATGCACGGAAACAAACTTTAGAACTCAAAGAGGGTTATAAAGCAGGTATGTTTACTGCTGCACTGGGTGCAAGGGGGATCACTCTTCCTATCTTGCACACCAAGGGTTACTACCAGGGTGCTTATATTGATGAGATATATGCATATTCATTTCACTTCTCACACACACACACACATATACGTCTCTTGCATATTTGTTAGATATCCAAAGAGTCATTAACATAGGTTCCCGCTCCTATTTGTATGCACACTATAGTCCTCGGGTGGTCATCCGGCATACTCTGGTGGTCTTTTGAAGAAGGCCAGAAGTCTTCCTCACTGCTAAGCTTTTGACCCTTCCTCTCATTTTCAAACTTCAGCAGTTCTTGATGGTCAGTCAGTTCTTGATGGTTACCTTTAGGGTCATCCTGTCCTTGTGGTCAATCCAGAGAAGGGCAATGAAGCTGGTGAGTGGTCTGGAGAACAAGTCCTATGAGGAGCGGCTGAGGGAGCTGGGATTGTTCAGCCTGGAGAAAAGGAGGCTCAGGGGCAACCTTATTGCTCTCTATAGGTACCTTACAGAAGGTTGTAGAGAGGTGGGGATTGGTCTGTTGTCCCACATGCCTGGCGACAGGACAAGGGGGAATGAGCTAAAGTTGCACCAGGGAAGGTTAAAGTTGGATATTAAGAAAAACTTCTTTACCAAAAAGGTTGTTAGACACTGGAACAGGCTGCCCAGGGAAGTGGTTAAGTCATCATCCCTGGAGGTCTTTAAGACGTTTAGATGTAGAGCTTAGTGATATGGTTTAGTGGAGGACTTGTCAGTGTTAGGTCAGAGGTTGGACTCGGGGATCTTGGAGGTCTCTTCCAACCTAGACAATTCTGTGATTTTGTAATATACAACATACTTCCTGTTTCATTCCTGTCCTTGTGGCTGACAACACTCTTCCCATCTCAGTCCTGTCCTTATGGTTGATTTACAAAATATATCTGACATACACCTCCCCTCTCACAAATTGATTATATTTTATAATAATATAAGAATTGAACCAAAACCACTATATCAATGGTAACCAGTACAAGGCCAAACTGTTTTTACTGATGGGTCGGGGAAGACACGGAAAGCAGTTGTTACATGGGAGAAAAATGGATAATGGCAGACATGATCAATGTGGTACAGGGCTCCCCCCAAATCGTAGAATTACATGCTATTATTATGGCCTTTAAAAATTGGTCCAATGAACCACTAAACATTGTGGCGGATTCGCAATATGCTGTAGGAGTAGTACAATGAATAGAAAGGGCACAAATACGCTACATTCAGAATGAGATGCTGGTTTTAAAATTTAAAGAGCTCCTATTCCTTGTTGAGTGACGTCTGTACCCGTATTGTGTGATACATGTTCGCGGTCATACTGCGCTACCAGGCATTTTCACTGAGGGCAACGCTCGAGCTGATCTTTTAACCAATTTGGCCATACAACTCCCAGTCCCTAATAAACTACTTCAAGCTCACACCTCCCATCAATTCTTTCACCAGTCTGCTGGACCGTTGGCCAAGCAATTCTCTATTCCACTAGGAGATGCAAAACTTATTATACAAACTTGCCCTGACTGCCAACAGCTACAAGGACTTTCACAGGAAGTGAATCCTAGAGGTCTTAGCTCACTACAGCTTTGGCAAACTGATGTGACACATATTCCTGAATTCGACAGATTGAAATATGTCCATGTATCTATAGATACTTTCTCACATGCTGTATGGGCAACTCCCCTGAGTGGGGAAACAAGCAGACATGTTCAGGCACACTTTCGACTTGCCTTTGTAACTTCAGGCATTCCCCTAGAGATCAAAACTGATAACAGACCCACATACGTCAGTAGCTCCATGAAAAAGTTTTTTCACACATGGGGTATAACCCACAAAATGGGAATCCCCCACTCTCCAACAGGACAAGCTATAGTAGAACACACACACAGAATGCTTAAATCTTTGTTAGAAAACCAAAACCAAAAGAAAACAAACAACAACAACAAAAAAAAAAGAAACAATGGAAACACCACAAAATAGAATAGCAAAAGTGCTATATGTGATGAACCACCTAACCATGCCTTTTTCACATGAAGAAATATCCCCGATAATAAAGCATTTTGGGGCACAAAAAACAGTCTTCACCTCATTATATGAAGTAAGACCATTAGTCAAAATACATGTACGTAGTCTCAATACTGGGGCGTGGGAGGGACCATACTCTTTAATAACTTGGGGCTGAGGATATGTTTGTGTTTCCACAGAAAGAGGAACAAAATGGATTCAGCATGAGCAGTATGACCCTGGTTGGAACCATCATCTTCTTCAGACTCTGCGGCCTCGGAAGATCCTGGGTCTCCATCCAGCCTTAACGAAACATATGGGTCACCCTCGCCAACATGACAGGGCAAGAGCATACCTGCCTGTCCATGGTGACTGCATATAACCCATTTACGATGTGCTAGTCAACACACCACTAAGAGAGGAGCATCTGAATGACATCATCAACAGCACCAGTAGCAGAAGCTTTCTCGTCCACAGATGGAACAACTCCAGTCCAGGGAACGTCAGCAAGGAAACGATGAATAATTGGGATGGCTGGGCACCATACCTTCCTCAAACAACACTGGAACCACAAGAACTCAACATTCTAGGTTGTGTTAATGCACCAGCCTGTATAAGGTTTAACTATATGGGTAGTAACCTCACAACAATCGATGTCACACCTGGACTAGGAATATACCACAATGAATCAATGTGGTGCAACTACACTTCTCCTAATTAATGTGTCTAGATCCTCAAATGCACCGCTAGCACTGCCATCCAGAGTGTTCCTCTTCTGTGGTGACAGAGCATAGCAGGGTATTCCATTGCATATCAAAGGAGGACCATGTATGCTTAGTCAGTTAACCTTACTAACACCTAATACATTAATGATACTAAATATTACAAAACACCACAGGCACACTAAACGATCTGTTCAGCATTATCAGGAGAATTGCAAAGACAATCTCGATTTCTGGCAAGCTGATAAAGTCATCACTGCTTCGTTTTTTGTGCCTGGTGTTGCTGTTGCTCAAGCGCTAACAACGCTTAACAAATTAGGATGCTGGCTGGCTAAGCAAACCAATGCAACCTCTGCAGCATTGAGTGCATTATTAACCAACACTGACTCTGTTAGACATGCAACGCTGCAGAACAGGACCGCAATAGATTTCCTATTGTTAGGACAAGGTCATTAGTGTGACGAATTCGAAGGCATGTGTTGTATGAACTTAAGTGACCATTCTCAGTCGACTCACCAACAATTATCCAAACTCAAGGAGCTCACAGACAAGTTAACAAGTAGCACGTGGGGGTTGGAATCATGGTTGCAAAGCCTGGGAATAGGGGGATGGTTGAGAGAACTTCTAAGAGGAGCACTTGTAGTGCTGATTAAGGTAATTGTGATTCTGTTAGTCGTACCATGCCTATTTCAATGCTTACAAAAAATGTTTTTACACTCAGTGCAATCAGCTTGGCTCATAGAAACACAAAAAGGGGGAATTATGGAAGCTCAGTTTGGAAGCATGTGGAATCTGCTAAACACAAAAATAAAGTAGTTAGTAGAAAAATGCAAGATAAAGTACAAGACAAGTAGCACAAGGTCAAAGAAGTAACAATTGAGGAGTTGAGAAAACAACCAGCACAAGCAGTCCGCATGACAACAAATCAACGAGCAGAATAAGAGCGTGATAGTTGCATGAACACTAGTATAGCCACCAATGAGCAAGCTTGCCAAGTAGCATAACTGGCACATGCAGAGATGTTAAGGGTATAAAATGCAAGAAAGTGTACTCAATAAACGCTTCAGTTGCACACCAGCCTGTAGTCATGTGATAAATTCCCTTCAGCTGAGTATTTACATTTGGCCTATTTAACTCTTTTGGTAACATGATTTCTGACCAATTTTCATTCAGCCCAAATTTGGGTAGGAGACATTTTATTTGATAAATGGGACAGTGGAGTTTATCCGTACCATCTAGTAAGTTACTTGTTCCAAAGTACTGTTCTCTGTCTTGCAAATATAAGAGGTATCATGCAATGCATGCTAGTCCAGTTCAGTCCAATTATTTACTGGGACTCCAAGGAATGAGGAGACAAAGTTGCCAGCTTGTCTACATACACAAAAATCACTAATATTAGTATATTTTACAATGCTTTTCACAACTGAATCATACATGTTAGCATCAAAAGCCACATCAGACATGCTAATTAAGGCTGTAATTACAAAGAACCAAACTAATGTCTTCACAAATTAAGTCTTAAAGGTCCAGGTGGTGTTGACCTGCATTGTGGTTTAGTGGCCTTCTTGACTCTGGTATGGTGAATCCAGGATGCTTGTTCCTTGATCTTTATAGCCATGTGAGAGGTCAGTAATACTTGGAAGGGATCCTCACAGTTCAGTCGCAAAGGTGTATCTGCAAAAGATCTAACATATACATAATCTCTGGGTTAAATATTATGCACTGGTCCATCTAACCCATGAGCTCTAGTTCCCAAGACTAATTTCTCTACTTCCCAGAGCTGTTTCTTCAGGCTTATTATATAATCTATCAATATTTCGCTGCTGGTCTGAGTTGATATTCCAAACTGTACCATACAGGGCCTTCTGTACACTATTTCAAAAGAACTCAACCCCTCCTTGATACTGGGCTTAGTCCTGGTTCTCAGAAGTGTTAAAGGCAATGACTGAGGCCGGGACAAACCAGCCTCATGTCCTAATTTTACAATCTGTAGGTTAATTAGAATCACAGAGTCACGAAATCACAGAATTGTCTAGGTTGGAAGAGACCTCCAAGATCACCGAGCCCAACCTCTGACCTAACACTAACCAGTCCTCCACTAAACCATATCACTAAGCTCTACATCTAAACATCTTAGGTGGTGCATTTTCTCTACTTGACCACTCGATTGAGGGTTATATAAGGTATGTAGTTGCCAATCTACTCCCAGAAGCTTACTGACTTGTTAAACGACCTTCACAATGAAGTGATGAAATGATACGATGAAATTACCACAGGAACCCCAAATTTCAGTAATATTTCTCATAACAATGCCTTGGGTACATCCTTAGCCTTTTAGTTTGTCAAGGTGTCCTGGTTTCAGCTAGGATAGAGTTAATTTTCCTCATACTAGCTAGTATGGTGCTGTGTTTAGGATTTCGAATGAGAATAATGCTGATAACACACTGATGTTTTAAGTGTTGCAGAGCAGTGCTTACACTAAGCCAAGGACTTCTCAGCTTTTCACACTGTCCTGCCAGCACGCAGGCTGTGGGTGCAGCTGGAGCTTGGAGAGGACAGACCCAGGACAGCTGACCCAAACTGGCCAAAGGGGAATTCCACATCATCTGACATCATGCTGAACAATTAATACGGGGTAGCTGGCCAGGGTGGGGGGACCAGCTTGGGAATAGGTTGGGCATCAGTCAGCGGGTGGTAAGCAATTGTATTGTGCATCACTTGTTTTGTATATATTATTGTTGTTGTTATTATTATTATTATCCTTTCTTTCCTGTCCTAATAAACTGTCTTTATGTCAACCCACAGGTTTTCATTTCTTTCTAATTCTCTCCCACCGTCCCAGAGAGGGAGAAGAGAGGGGGAGCGAACGGCTGTGTGGTGCTTAGTTGCCGGCTGTGTTAAATCATAACAGCATAGAGTCCTGTTGTGTGAGGGGTTACATAAAGGCTCCCAAAAGGAGTTCAGATCTACCCAAAGCCTTCTGCTGGGAGCATTTTTGATGGGAGAAATTGGCAACATTTTTAGAGTTATAATGAGTGTTAGGGTTAGGGTTACAGTTAGGGTTGTTTGGAAAGAGAGAAAGCGCAGAGCCTTTGTGTGTGGGGTTGTGTAAAGGCTCCCCAGGGGAGTTCAGGTCTAATCAAATGCTTCCGTTGGGAGCACTTTCTGATGGGAGGAATTGTTAATGTACTTTTTTTATAGTCATAATTAGGGTTAGGCCACTAGATTACAGGAAGTGTCCTTATTTTCCCTCAAGGTTTCAACAGCAGGCTCGTAGGACACCCTACAGTGCCTTGGGAGACCTGTAGGGCTCCTAGAAGACACTGGGGATCACTGGGAGGCTCTCTGGGGAAGCTAGAGGGCACTGGGTGGCCATGTAGACCTATGGAGTATCTAGAGTGCAAAGGAGGACCACAAGAGGCCTCCAGTGTGTGCCCAAGATTGCACTAGAGAGCCCTGCAAGGCATCCAGAGGCCTCTAGACTCCAGGTAGAGTCCTTATTTTGCCTCTACAGTTCAATATCAGGCTCTAAGGACACCTTAGAGTGCCCTGGGAGACCCCTAGAGCATCCTAGAGGACACTGGAGGTCACAGGGAGGCTTTCCAGGGAAGCTAGAGGGTACTGGGTGGCTCTGGTAGACCTACAGAGGATCTAGAGTGCAGCAGAGGACCACAAGAGGCCTCCGTGTGCTTGATAGTGCACTAGAAAGCCCTGCGAGGCCTCCAGAGACCTCTGGATTCCAGGAAGAGTCCGTATTTTGCATCTAGTATACAACAGCAGGCTCATAGGACACCCTAGAGTGCCCTGGGAGTCCTCTGAGGCATCATAAAGGATACTGGGGGTCACTGGAAGGCCTTCCAGGGGAGCTAGAGGGCACTGGGTGGCTCTGGTAGACCTACTGAAAATCTAGAATGCAGCAGAGGCCCAGAGGCGGCTCGCATCGTTCCTGTGATTGCACTAGAAAGCCCTGCAAAGCCACTGGAGGCCACTAGATTCCAGGCAGTGTCCTTATTTTGCTTCTAGGCTTCAACAGCATGCTCTTAGGACACCCTGTGTGCTGTGGTAGAGGTGCACATAGATGGAAAATTGGAAAAACCTCACCTACATGTGCTCAGCATTCAGCCTGGGGGAGAGGTCTCCCACAATACCCATGTTGAGGTGATCGGACCCCAGGACTCAGAACTGGCTGCAAACAGGTTTAAAGGGTTCTGGTTGGAGTGGTGGTGGCACGTCTAGGGGCGATCAGCAAACAAGCATAAAGCAGCATCACAGTGGCTGCAAGGACTGGGGCACCACCCAGCATACATCTGCCATCAAGAGTGGGTCTGGAAAGCAGCCTAAATGGATGGGGTTAAGCCTGCAGAGATGAAAACTCCAGCATTTGCTGATGTGAGATGAAGCAACCAGGACAGGTTTGAGGGCACAGGAATAATAAAAGACAGAGCTTTGGGTCTCCTCTTTGGGGCTGCTCACTTCTCTACACCCTTCACCCTCCTTCCCCATATGGAAGAGGCACCCTACTCGTGGATGATGGTGGATCCCCCAAACCGACATCATTTCAAGTTATGTTCCCCAGAGTTGTGTCGTCACCCCCCCACACACACACACGCACACACACACCGATTTGCTATTTATCCCACCTAGCTTTTAAAATGAGCTTTCAATACGGTGCACAGCTTCTTCTCATTGGGACCCCTACCCCTGGGTCTGTTTAAGAGTCATGTGGACATGGCACTAGGGGATGTAGTTTAGTGATGAGACTTGGAAGGTCATGTTGATGACTCGATGATCCTGAAGGTCTGCTCCAACCTAAGTGATCCTATGATTGTCACTATCGCCTCCTAAATGACCTCAATGGAAGATTTAAACCATATTGGGTTGGGGTCAGAAGCCCTGAGTTACAGAGCAGGGCTGGAAGCACCAGTGGTTTCTTAATATCTCAGTAACAAACTTCTCCCACAGGCAACTTTTCAGCATATATCACCTTTTTTGTAGTATTAACAATCCCCCCCTCCCCCCCCCGGAAAAAAAAAAAAAAAATATATATATATATAATATATATATATATATACACATATATATAGCAAATGACAGGCTCCATGTGGCAGAAAGAGATCCTTACCACAATCCAGCTTGTGAACCTGAAAACCAAAGAAGAAAATTGTGGCACAAGCCAGGACAGAGCTGCTGCAAGGGAGGCAGGAGCAAATCAACATCTTCACATCCACCTTCACTGGGGAGAGGTGAACAGCAAAAATAATGTATATATAAACCAGTGAAATGAGCTGAGCATGGTGCAAAGAACCATGCTCAGATTTTCCTAGAGGAAACTTGCTTGCAAGAACCTGCAGAATGAGGCAATTGTTAATAAAATAAAATAAAATAAAATAAAATAAAATAAAATAAAATAAAATAAAATAAAATAAAATAAAATAAAATAAAATAAAATAAAATAAAATAAAATAAAATAAAATAAAATAAAATATGGCTGGATTGGGCCGGTGAGATTTGTGTCCAAGCCGTGCTGACAAGGAGGTCAGGTAGCTCCTCCTCCATGGGCACCATTCCCACCTTCCCAAGGGAAAAATAAATAAATAAATAAATAAATGGCGTTCCTGGTCCTACAGACTGGGCACTGCTCTCACATCTCTGCAAGGGCTCCCTTGGAAGGGAGTTTTTTGGGGGAGAAAAAAAAAAAAACAGCTCCAGTTTATGATGTTCCTTAGAACAAGGGGGAAAACCTGCAATTGAAATAATCTTTAAGAGGGTAGGGTATACAAAGAAGAAAAGCCTTCTTCTCACTCCTGTGTTTCTCCGAGATGTGGTGGCACCAGGTAAAGCTGCCAAATAAGGGTCATAATTATTTTGGGCGGACACACACCTAGGAGGAGGGTGACCTGTGATAGATGCCACAGGACACTACCTAATTGGTTGCAGCTTGAGAGTAACTCATCCCAGATTCAGGCTGGGCTAGGGTCTCCTATTGCTGGGGATCCCCAAACCCTCTATAGCTGTTTGAACACACACACACCCACGCACACACACCAATCCTACATATAAACTGGGGGTCCTTCTAGCCCCAGGACCCTGCTGTACCTCTCCTGAACCTATCCAGGCTGCTGCTCCTCAGGATGGAGAAAGTATCGCCGCTTGGGCCTGCAGTCCTGCCCCCCTTGCAGGTTGCTGGGGCCTAAGAAGGAGAGGGGTCAGAAAATCCCAGAGGCTGTAGATTGCATAGGCTAGCTCCTGCCCGCTTCCACAGGTCACTAAAATTGCCTTCTGCTTCCTGCCTTCTGATCACAGGGTGGAGCTGAACCTGAGATCTGCAAACCCACAACTCACAGGAGCCTCAGAGACACCTTCCCAAGGCCAAAACCAAAACCTCTGAGCTCAAACTGACTCTTCTGCATCCAGATCTCCCTCTAGAGCATCATTTCTGCACACCCAACCCAGCAGAGCAGAGGAGAATCCTTCCCCAGCACAGGGGCATCCCGCAACATTGGGGCACCTGTAGCACCCCAAAACCTTCATGCTGCAGAGTGTACATTGCTCCCACTCACAGCACGTGCTGAAACGAGGGAGGCTGAATTTAGGAGCAAAAAGCAACCAAGATGTTATATATATATTTATATAAATATAGGTTTTCAGCTGTGATTTTTAATTCTCTTTTAAAAAATAATTATTTTTCCCCTATGCCCTCCATATTTTTCCATATGCTATTTTAGCTATATTATGTATTTATTTATTATTATTTAAGCTTAATAGCTATAGGGCTGTTTTTCCATATGCCTTCTCCCATTGCAGGCATCACCTTTGCAAACATCTTTTCTGCTGGCATTTCTCCTTCCTCAAAGCAGGAGGCATACACAGACACAGGATGTGGTTTCATTTGGGGGCAGCAGGCAGCAGAAAGCATTTAAAAGCAGTGACGAGTTCAGAACATCAGCAAATAGCAGGGGACTAGCTATGAGCTCCTTCTAAAGCAAACACACTTGCAGAAATGGGCATGAGTCCAAGCATGGCCGGCTGCTCTGAATGATGTGAACTATCTGAACAAACCTTGCCCCATTCCCTGTGACCTCCCCTTGTGCTTCATGCAAGAAAATGAGAAAATGCCACTCCAAGAGGGTTAAATTCTTACAGCCAGATGAAGCAAGTGGTAGTTTCATTTCTCATGTCAGCCTTCCCTCGTTTGCTTGCTTTGCTTTCATCCACACTTCTGTCTATGTTTAATCTCAGCCAAGCAAGACTCGGTGCCTGCCAGCTGCTCTGATCAAAGCATCAGGCAAGGAGCACATCCAATGTGTGGCATATTTAGGATGGGTGACGAGGTTGTGTGCCAAACATGCCTTCTCCCAGGCAGCAAGAAGCAAGTACTCCTCAGTGAAAACCTTCGTCTAGGGTTTTCTGCTTGCAGATCATCTCCACAAGCCACAAAACGGTTTTCTAGAGCCTTGTATCAGATTAATAAGCAGGCTCAAAAAGTGCTGGAAGGGATGAATAAATGCACCAAGATACACACATCATTTCTGCATTGCTGATTTCCTCTTGGTTTGCACCCTTGACTCCATCTTATCCTACATTTAGGACTACAGACCACCTCCACATCCTGTATAACATCAGATTTTGGATGAGGGTCCCTCAGAGCCCTCAGAGCCCTCTTTTCCTCATTCCAGGGAAGAGTTTCCCTTTGCCACCTCCTATTTATATATATCCCAAGTATCCTATAATATCCTAAGTATCCTATAATCCCCTTTCCCTGGTCAGCAAGGATCCAGGCTAAGAGCAAGGGATGAAAGGAGCTGCTGTGTTATCAAATGAGGAGAGAGATCAAATCATGACCCATCCCAGGCAGCTGCACAAAGATGCCTGCAGCTATCACAGAGCCTCAGACCTCGGATTAACCACAGTATTATCTTTTAGAGCAGAGGAACCAGCATACTCTCTTTGAAGCCAAGGAGGAACCAGAATATTTTGTTATTCCTGAAAGTGCATGAGTCTGGGGATTTCCTGCAGTGCTGGAGACCTTGTGCCCTGTAGCGAGCACTTTACACATCCTCATGCCCACCAGCAGCACAGCAGCAGCAGGATGCATTGGTGCAATAAAAATGCACGGCCAAAAGTGATGTGTTAACACCTAGGTCACGCTTTTGCAGAGAAAAAATGTGGGGATGCACAGGCACATGTGCTTCTGTGCGTGCCTGGGTGCACCCATGTGTACGTGCACAACCCAGGAGCTGTAAATATTAGGGATGCAGACAATTTGTATCTCCTGCATACCTCAAAACCCCACCGTCCTGCTGTTCCCCCCAAAAACCTTCCTGCTGTTTTGGGGCTGCTGCTGATGGAGGGCATCATAGGTGGCGCACTGGGGGTCCAGCTGGGATGTAGTTAATTTTCTTCCAGCAGCCCCATGGTGCAGTGCTGGGGTAAATCAATGCTAACACGTGGACAGCTGTTTGCACTGAGTCAAAGTCTCCTTTGATTCTCATCAGCACGAGGGGACATAAACAGGCTTAAGCTAACCACAGAGATATCATTCTCAGCTTTTAAACAGAGAGGAGGGGGTTTAGGGGGACAAAGTTTGTTTGAGAGCTGCCTGGGCACCCATCTACCCATGGGAAGTGGTGAGTAGCCTTCACAACACTTTTTTCTGTTTTTTTTGTTTGTTTTTTTTTGTTTGGTTGTGTTTTTTTTCTTAATTTCTTTCTTCTGCTTCTCCTTTCCTTACGGAGCTACTCTTATCTTGGACCCGGGGTGAATCTGCTAACGGGGGGGGGGGGGAGGGGAGGAGGAGGAGCGGAGGAGGAGAAGGAGGGGGAGGAAGAGAGGGAGGAGGGGGAGGAGGAGAAAAAGGAGAAAGAGGAGGAGTGGAAGGGTGGAGGAGGGGGAGTGGAAGGGGTGGGAGGAGAAGGAAGAGGATAAGAGAAGGAGGAGGAGAAAAGGGGGATGGGGAGGAGGGGGAGGAGGAAGAAGGCTCTCATTGGGAGCTGCCCCCTTGGGGACCAGTGGGCAGTGGGAAGCCCGCACCGAGCACCCCAGGATCCCCAGAGCCCAGACCCAGCTCCCCGTAGCTCCCACATCCCCTGAAGCTTAAGGTGGGAGCCCAGCAGTGTGCATGCTTCCTCCCCCAGATTTTCCCTCCCAGAACACTCCAGATGGGGAGGAAGAGGAGGCACCAGCCACAAGTCCCTTGGGCAGGTGGGTAGCAAGGAGGGGGGGAAATGATGGAGCTTCGACCCCAAGACACTGCCCAGCGTTGTCACCACTCCTTGATGCAGTGGCACCACCCAGAGCTATGGGGCAGGCTGGATTCGGGAGTGGGAGCCCTAAAGGTGCTCGGGATCCATGGCCAAACTTTGCAGAACAGGGTTTTTGTGTCTCTGTCTTCATCCCTACAGCTGACAATGGCCTGGAGGATGAGAAAGGGGAAAAAATGGAGACACCAAACGGATCAGAGCTGTGTTCAGGACAATCCAAGGGGAACTTGGCCCAGAAGGCAAACTCAACACCACAGCACCAACCACGGTGAAGCTCCAAGGAACCAAGTGGAGAAGCGAGGCTGGAGCCCTGTGGCCACCAATCAATGAGGACGGGTGGAAGCCCAAAAGCCTGCCAGAGGGATCCCACGGTGGGGAGATCCTATAACATCAGAGAGGCCAGGAGGCCGGGAGGCACAGCATGTGGAACCTCCTATGGGTGTCCGGACTGTGGGAAGACCTTCAGCAGGAGGTCGTTCCTTGTCCCCCACCAGAGGATCCACACTGGAGATGGCCCTTCACATGCCATGAGTGCGGGAAGGGTTTCCGAGTGGGGTCGTCCCTCAACAAGCACCAGCGGATCCACACAGGGGAAAAACCCTACAAGTGCTCAGTCTGTGGGAAGAGTTTCCGCCTCAGCTCCACCCTCAGCACCCACCAAAAGGTTCACACCAGGGAGAAACCCTACACGTGCTTGGTGTGTGGGAAGGCTTTTCGGGTGAACTCGTACCTGCTGGCACATCAAGCCACCCACAGTGTGGACAACCCCTTGCAGTGTCCCGCCTGCGGGAAGCACTTCAGCGTGAGGAGGTATCTGGCCATCCACCAGCGGATCCACATGGGAGAGAAGCCCTTCAAGTGTCCAGAGTGCAGGAAGGGTTTCAGCCGAAGATCCATCCTCATTATCCACCAGCGGACCCACAATGGGGAGAAGAAACCCTACAAGCGCCCCGAGTGCGGGAAGGGATTCATCATGAGCTCGGACCTCACAGCCCACCGGAGAATCCACACTGGGGAGAAACCCTACAAGTGCCTCAGCTGTGAGAAAACCTTCCGCCTGAGCTCCCACCTGACAAGACACCAGCGGTGCCACACCGGGGAGAGGCCATACAAATGCACCGACTGTGGGAAGAGCTACACCGACAGCTCTGGCCTCATCAAACATAGGAGGCTCCATGCCGGGGAGAAGAAGTCGACACTCAGCACAGCTCAGGGAGCAAGGAAGAGACTCTACAAATCCTCCCGCTGTGGTAAGATCTTCAGTATGAAGTCAGCCCTCATGGTCCACCAAGTGAGCCACACCGGAGAGCGACCCTACAAATGCCCCAAGTGTGAGAAGACCTTCAGCCACAGCACGGCCCTAGGGAAACACCAGTGGGTCCACACCGGGGAGAGCCCCTTCAAGTGTCCTGACTGTGGGGAAGGGCTACACTGATGGCTCCACATTGCGGAGGCACCAGAGGAGCCACACCAAGGTGAGACCCTATAAGTGTCCCAGCTGCGGGGAATGCTTCAGCGTCATCTCTGCTCTCCTGAAGCACCAGCGGTTCCATACCAAGGAAAGGCTTTACAGATGCCCCGACTGCGAGAAGAGCTTCCACTCCAACTTTCTTCTTGTCACCCACCAGCGAACCCACACAGAAGAGAAACCATACACCTGCCCCATCTGTGCCAAAGCCTTCAGCCAAGCTTCCCACCTTACATGGCACCAGAAGATCCACATGAGGAGTGGGGCTGGCACTGCATGGCGTGCAATGACCCCATAGCAATTCCAAGCCACGCTCAGCAGTGGCACAGGGACTGATCCAGGAATCTCAACCACCTCAAGCCCACTGTCTGCCACAAGTCATTCATCCCAAGAAGCCTTGTCCTGTATGCTGCCAGCCCAGTAAGCACTGTAGGGTACGTGCTGCTCACCCAGATGTTAACTGGAGCCCAGTATTAACCAGTTACCAGTAACCAGTTACTGGTTACAGTGTGACCATGCCACCCTTCTATAGCATGACCCTTTTTTTTCTCACCCAGTCAACACGCCTTTGGGTTAAGGCTGTGACCACACTTGTATTTTAAGTTTTTTATTTATCCTTACTTCCTATTCCTTTATCCCTGAGTCCCCCTCCTACTCCCCTTCCCAAACTGACTCCTCCAATTATCTTGCCCAACTCACCCTCAGCTTCACTCCCATTGTTACCAAAGTCAGTCCCAGAAAAATCGTATGTAACCACTACTTTTGGATCATAATTTGTCCCTTAAATGTGCAGAGATAGCACTGTTAATTAGTGCATCCAGACTGAACCTTCTTGCCTCCTGCTGGCCAAGGATGGCTCTGTTATCACACTCTAATTCTGCTCAGCTTATGCCCGTACAAAGATTTTACAGGGTATTTGGGGACTTTATGGTGTATCTGGGGACAGGCACAGGAGTGCTTTATAGTATTGATGCTGAAGTCCTGGACAATAAGCTAGACACAATGACTACCTCACTGTGCAATTGTCTCATTTGCTTACAATCATCATTTAAGTTGGGAATGGGACCATAAAGGTTAACCCTTCATGAGAATGTATAGACCATGGTGACTGTGTGTTATTGCTAAATGTCAAGGGAATGTTTTCTCAGCTTTGAGCTGCCTTCAAACCCAACCGTGGGTGCAAGCTGAAACCATAAGAGAAGGTGACACCTGCTGAAATTCATGGAGGTGAATTGAACAATAGGGAAAGGTCCAAGTCACTTGGCCAAAGGAGCCCTGATAACCATGGTCATGTAAGTCTTTCCATGCCCAGATATTAATTTTAGTCCAGAATTAGTGAATTATTGGATTTTCTGTTGTTTCAAGCCAGAAAATTGTGCTACTGTTTCTCATAATGTTATTCTGAAATAAATAGATAGTTCCTAAAGCTCTTGGTCTAGTGTCTTTTACCATATCCCAAACCTATAGCTCAGCAGGGCTGTCTCAAGCCCCCACAGCCTGGCTGGGGGGGGGGGGGGGAATTCATGGCTCTGCTAATGAGCACGGACTCAGCCGCAATAACTCATTTGCTCATCTATCATGGTACCTCCAGTAGCCAGCCAACAGGTCTGCTAACTCTGGTTTCTGTGCCAAAGCTTCCAAACAGGAATCACACTGTTTGATTCTGTGCTGCATTTTTTTAGTCTGAGCTGCATTTTTTTCTGAAGAAATGCTAGATGCAGTAACTAGAGAACAAAAAGTACAAAAGTACAATTTTCTTTAACAAAATAGCTCATTCTGTAGAAAAAAAAAAAAAAAGAAAAAAAAAGGACTCACTGCAAAGTGTCATTCAACAGCTTATGGGATGTTACAAGCTCATTAATTTCACCCCAAATCCCACACTTGTCACTTTGCTGAAGCAAAGCCACCCAAGGAAGAGCCCTATAGCCCTATAGTAGCCCCCTGCTGAGTGTAAGGAAAATAATACTAATAACACAGCTATTCCAAAATCAGCGTCAAAGTACAAAAGTAGACTTTTCCTCTTTTCTAGCATGAAAACTAAACAGAAACCATGCAGGTGGAGAAAGCAAAATGCGCTGAGCCTCTCAGCATGGCTTTGGGTGTGAAATTCCCCTGTGACTGGGGTGCAATGCACGGTCCCCACCCAGTGGACATTTGGGTAAAATGGAGGAGCTGTGAGTAGAAATGCAAGCCATGAGCTTCTCTGCGTTGATTTTCATGTGTGTTTTTTTTTCAGTGGGGAAAGCATCTGCTCTGTGCTTCTTTCCCAGATTTGCTGCATATTCACGGCCTTGCCTTGCAATGCTGCCAGGCACTGCTGCTCCAACTGGTTTCCACTGGAGCAACCTGATTTGGAATAGGCTGCCCAGGGAAGTGGTTGAGTCAACATCCCTGGAGGTCTTTAAAAGATGTTTAGATGTAGAGCTTAGGGATATGGTTTAGAGGAGGACTTGTTCGTGTTAGGTCAGAGGTTGGACTCGGTGATCTTGGAGGTCTCTTCCAACCTAGATGATCCTGTGATTCTGTTTTCTGGTCCCTGCAGCCAGCTCTGTGACAAGAGATGCATTTCTCAATTCCCTGTTGCATATATATGTGTGTATATATATATTGCATATATATATATATATTTTTTTCCCAGCTAAATTTCCTGGGATCCACGTGCCAGTGGGGGAGACCAGGATTTGGGACCAAAAATCTGAGTCGAGCTGCTGGAGTGATGCACCGTGTCCATAGAGATATAGGTTCCCCCAAACCCACTCCATCCAGCTCAGAAGGAGCAGGATGAGGCCAGTGGTGCTGTCTGTCTTGGTGTGGATGCTCTGTTTGACCAGACACATGTAAGTATACACACACATATATGTGCCTACTGACTGCATTTTAAACCTTGCTACCAGTTGGACCTGGGGACACAGGGTCCAATCTGTGCTGATGTGTTTTCCTCTAACAACCCCCTTCCTTCCCATCTCCTCCAGTAAATTCAGTAAATTCCCATCTCTTCCAGTAAACGTCCTGAAATTCAGAGACAAAGAGGGGAGGAATCTGGGGGGGTGAGGGGCGGGGAAGCTGCTCAAAAGAGCCCTGGAGAGGCACAGCCTGGATTTTGGCTCAGCACAAGGAACCGGGACAGGGCAGCTGGGTGCGAGCATCCTTTCAACCCCCCACCCCAAATAATTATTGACAAAACCATAAAATACTGACACCCTTCTCTTTCAGAGATGCTCCAGTGATGCTGGGAGGAAGAACTCTCTTGGGCTCTGCTGTCGCCTTTGTTTCAGGCACAGAGAGATTCTGGGCTGCCAAGCAAAGCTGCAGATGCTAATCCTGCCCTTCCAGCAAAGGGAAAAATGCACTGTGCCCCGCTCCTGCAGGATTTGGTCCAAGAGCTGCCCTTAGGATAGCTCAGGGTGAGGGGACAGCGGGGCTTAAGGGTGGTTGCAGCCCGGCTGCCTGCGCAGAAGCACAGGAAGGGACAAAGTGAGAAGCTGGGAAGAGAAATGTGCAGCTCTGGGCTCAAACCAGGACAAGCCCTGAGCTGGAGCTTGCAGGTACCGCAGCTGCACTGGCCTCTCCTCCTATATATTTTTTTTCCCAGCTCTTGTCCCTTTTCTGTGATGCTCCAGGAGGAACTGGGGGAAGGACATATGTCACCAGATGGAGGGGCTGGCGGAGTAGCCGCCTGAATACTGCTGGGTGGGAATATCACGCATATCCTCACTACGCAAGCCCAAAGCTCCAAAATGTGATGTCAGGGGTAGAAGCAGGCCCACAAGTAACCCAATTTGGTCCAGGTTCAGCCAGACCCCACTCCCCTGCACCCCAGGCTGTCTCCAGCACCCAGCATTTATCCTTCTCACCCAAATGCTCCTCGTTTACCACTCGCACCCATGGGCACAGGTTACCCACTGTATTGGGGGGCATTGTCCCTACTGTCACCAAATGTGAGGGTCCAGCCACATTGATTCAAGACTTTAAGCCCAGCGCAGCATGAGACACCTCCCCTTGGGGACTCCCTGGTGTATCATCCCCTGCTGCTCAAAGCCTTGGAGATTTCTCCCCATCACAGGTGGCTGCTTTTGGGGATGGGGGACGGGTTCATCCCCACCCCATTTGGGGGAACAGCAACCATGACTCCATCAGGCAGACCCTGGTTTCAATGGGACATGGGCAACTTTTATGGGGTTTTATAATCCCAGACCAGTGCAGGAGAGGTAAGTGACTCTGGACTTACTGGGTGGCAAAACCAGGGTGACCCTAATGCTCAGAGACCCCCAAAACCTTGCAGGAATGCACATAGCTCTGAAAGCCTCCAAAAGGACCAAATCTCCTTGATTTTTCTTGGCTTTTTTTTTTTTTTTTCCTTACCCTCTTCCCCCCTCCCCTTCCCTCCACCCAGGGAAAGGTCTGGGTTATTCACGTACCTGCTGTTTCACAAAATCCTCCCCCCCGTTTCCCTCTCCCATGCTCGCCTTCCCCTGACAGAACTCCTCACCAGCTTCTCCTCCTTCTCTTGGGGACAATCCCAATGGAGCAGGGGGATTTGGAAGACTCATCCCAACGGGATAAGCCCAAGGAGAGGCGTCAGCATGGCATGGTGCTGAGGAAGACCGAGGTGGCCATTTGCCCGAGTGCCAAGCTAGGAGAAGACCAGGAGGAGGAACCCAGACCACAAAGACAGAGGCAAAACCATGCCGGGCAGGTGCAGGATAACCCCAGTGAAATCCATCCCCAGAAAACTGGGATCAAGGCTGGGATGTGCCCCAAGGAAAAAGTGTATGGGTGCAGCAAGTGTGGGAAATCCTTCAATTGGAAGAACAAACTGAGCCGGCAGCTGAGGACGCACACTGGGGAGTGTCCCTACAAGTGCTCCGAGTACTGGAGTAGCTTCAGCGACCATTCGAACCTCATCTCCCACCAGAAGCTCCACCGGGGGGAAAACCCTATGAGTGCTTGGACTGTGGGAAGCGCTTCAGCCAGAGCACCAGCCTCCTGGCCCACCACCGGATCCACACAGGGGAAAAACCCTATGTCTGCTTCAGCTGTGGGAAACGCTTTGCCCGGAGGCAAAACCTCACCATGCACCAGAGCATCCACACTGGGGAGAGACCCTACTCCTGCCAGGATTGCGGGAAAAGTTTCCGGAGGAGCTCCGACCTCATCCGACCTTCATACGGGTGAACGGCCCTACAAATGCCCAGACTGTGGGAAGGGTTTCACGTGGAGCTCCAAGCTGATGGACCACCAGTAGACCCACACAGGGGAAGCCCCCTCCAGGTGCTTGGTGTGCAGCAAGCACTACAAGGCCAACATCTCCTTGAGGTCCCACGTGAAGCTGCACACATGAGATGGGCTCGCTGAGGGGCTGGTAGGGCCATGTCCTATGGGGAGATGGAGAGGAGGAAGGAGCTGTGGCCAAGGAGGGTCTGATGGGTGGATGGTGGCAAACATAGAACCTAGAAGTAGATGGGCTCACTGCTGAGATCATTCCTGAGTACTGGTTCTTTCCTTTTTGCACATTAGCATTAAAATGTTTTGGACTTTCCACTGTCTGTGTGTCAAGTGCTGGTTGAAACAAAACTCACCTTAGCTGGTTTCGGAGGTCCTGATTTCCCAAAACCTCTCAAACACCCCCATTTCTGACTGAAATACACTCGGGCTTTTCTACTGCCACAACATCTTCCATTTTCCTGTTGAAACTTCAAATCTGCACCCAAAACCCTCTTACAAATCATATCCCTCCCCTTCCAGTCAGGGCTGCCTACATCAGAAAAATCCCCTCTGCAGTTCCCTCTCCCTCCAGGAATCAAAACCTCTCCTGAGGAGCTTCAGGTTCTTCCCACCTCCCATTTTTCCACCTTCCTTGTTCCTTTTCCCAATTAGTTTGGTGGAGGATCCGTGCATGGCCATGGACCCTATTCATGGGCTGCCTTCTTAGCTCGTCTCCTGCTCATGGACCTCCCAATGCTTAGGGCTGATCCTGCCCTGCTCCCCTTGCTTTACTTAGGAGTAACTGCCCAAGTTGAAGGAAAAGCATCACCCAAAGCTCTCGTTCTAGTGAAAAAAAAAAAAAAAATTCTGGTGGGAAAAGTTTCAGGGGAAGGCCAGATCCTGCTGCACACCAGGAAATCTTCAGAGGCGATGAATCCCTAGGCTTCCAAATGCAGGAAGGGCTTTGGTGCTGGTGTGCACGTTAGGAATGACCCCAGTGCCTCCATGCTGCTATTAAAACCTTTTAATTAGCCATGGGAAACGGCTTGGAGTAGCCATTTGTCTGCCACGAGGATGTGAGGGCTAACGGAGCATGCTGATGACCTGCCAGCTCTCTGAGACCTTAATATCGGGAGTCCTGATGGGGAAATCAAGCATGGGGAAATTAATGGGGCTGTGAACCAGGTGCATTTCTGCACATATGGAGATGGCAGCCACACAGTTTTGCTGTTTTCCATACTTTTTGCACACTGCCCAGGCACTAAATTTTAGCAAATACAGCCCTGCCTCATCAATCCTTGCTTTTTCCTGATGTATCTCACACCGAGACCTCACAGCAGAAGACTTGGCCTCAAACCAAGCACGTGGGATTCACAAAGCACAGCTCCATTTGAGCCAAAAAAAAAAAAAGAAACTCTCCCACAGATCAGTCAGCTGTGCTGAGCTCAGCTCCGTGTCGTCCCCATCATCTGAATATCCATCAGCCCAAAAACACCTATCCATCTGGATTTCTCCCAAAAGAAATCGAGGTGAGAAGGTGCGAGTGTGCATAGCCAAGGGTGTTGGGCTCGCCCTTCATCTCACCCCCGTGTGCTCCCCCATCAAGTTGCTTCCCATGGAGCTGTTCTGCACTGCCACATCTGCTGCCAACAACTCAGCGGTGGGCGGTGGGATGTCTCCTGACTCTTCTTAAGCAGTGGCAGATGGCTTAGCAAATGGTTGAAATACTGCTTTTTTTTCTCGATTGCTCAATAGCTTTCACTTGCTTTGAGCAAAGCCAAGGATGGTGGTGTCATCTGGGAATCACCTGCTAAGCACAAACACCCACGTCTAACTCTAGAGATGCTCTGTCGCAAAAATAAAATAATAATAATAAATAAAAGCCCAAGAGGAGATTTAATGGGACTAAAAAACAATTTTATTCTTTTTAGAGATGAGTTTCAGTTGCTCCTGAACACCCTAGCAGTCAGCAAATTGACTTTTGATGAGTAATTCCTTAAGAAAAGGAGGTGGAAAATCATGAGGTGTGCACGCAGCAAACTCTTTTAGGAGAAATCAGAATTTCTACTCAGGCTTTGTCCTAAAGATACCAATCAGAGAATGGGGTTTATACGCATAGACCAAAAATAAGGGCTTTTCCACCCACTTTGCCTCGCTCTGACTAAACCCAGCTTGAAATAAATCACCATGAATATTCAACGCACTGTGGGAGCACTGGGTACTCAGCGCAGAAGTGCAGAAACCCAGGGCAGAGCAGTGCAGGGATTTGGTGTTCAAACCTGTGCAATGGAACAAAATTGTTTGAACCTGCCATGGAACCAATGTGAAAGGTAAAAAAAAAAAAAAAAAGGAAAGAACACTTCTTAAATAGGAGGAAAAAAAAATCTTTAAAAGCTTTAATTCTTAGTAAGTTAAAAATGTGCTTTTCCACATCTTACCTGTTGACCCCTTCCCTAGCCAATGTTTTATGGAATTCAGCTGTTCTTTATAAATATAGGAAGAAGAAAAGCAGATGAAACTCTGCTGAAACTCAGACAACATCCCACAGATGTTACCTGAGGAAGAGCGGGTTCCTTTCCTTATGAGGTGCTAGAGGTTTAGGGTTGGACTTTTAGATCTCACCAGCTCCAGATGGGCTGACCCCATTCTTGCACAACACTTTCTCCTCCACATGCAGTTTCTGGTGGGACACCTTGGCCTTGTAGCTCTTCCTGCACACTGAGCACTTGCAGGGAGCTTCTTCCATATGGCTCCTCTGGTGGGTGATGCACTTGGATGATGCACATTTTCAGGACATTTATAGAGTCTCTCCCCGCTGAGGGTCCTCTGGTGTCACACAAGGTCGGAGCTACTACAGAAGCTCTTCCTGCAGTCAAGGCAGCTGTAGGGTCTCTCCCTGGTGTCGAGCCACCAGCGAATAAAAAGGTTGGTGCTGTGGGTGAAGCTCTGTCCAAGCAAATATTTGGCTTCCCACACAAACAATGATTTAATTAAAGGGAAAAAAATAATATTTTTTTTTAACTAAAGGGAAAAAAAAAAGGAAAAAAGGAAAGGGGAAAAGGGAGGGGGAAAGGGGGAAAAAAACAAACAAACAAAACAAATAAAGGCTATGTGGAAGTGCAGAGGAAAGAAATTACTCTCTACTTCCCACAAATGAGCAATGCTTGACCATGTCCTTGAAGCAGGGCCTCAACACAAGTAGCCGGTGTTCAGGAGGAGGACCGACATTTTCACAATGAGAGCCCTCCCCCCCCACACCCCCTCTTCCTTTTTCCACCTTTTATTGCTAAGTGTGACATCATATGGTATGGAATATACCTTTGGTTGGTTTAGGTCAGCTGCCCTGGTGATGTTTCTTTTCTCACTTTTTTTGCCCAACCCCTAGGAGGGTAAGAGAGAGTCCTGATGCTGTGCCAGCACTGCTCAGCAGCAGACACAACACTGGTGTGATACCACTGCTGTTCTAGCTCCAAGTGCAGAGCACAGCACTGCAGGGAAAGTTAACATCCCAGCCAGACCCAATACAGGCCATTTGCTTCTGCCTGCTGGGAGTCAACTGGCCGGGGCTTCTCCTCTTGGTGGCCACCAGCACCTGCTGGTGGAGAACAGGGACAAGATGGGAGCTGACCCACAGAAAATCAAGGGTCTCCACATCCCATTGACCTTCTTATCCCATTGGCCTTCCTACCCTGTGAACTTTCTGATCCTATTGACCTTCCCCATCCCACTGACCTTCCCCACCCCATTAACCTACTCCCACATTGAACTTCCCCCTCTATTGACCTTCCCATCCCATTGACCTTCCCATCCCACTGATGTTCATCCCATTGACCTCCTTATCCCATGCACCTTTCAACCCCATGCACCTTCCTATCCCATTGACCTTCACTCCTGTATTGATATACCTATCCCATGCACCTTCCCATCCCATTGATCTTCCTACCCCTTTGACCTTCCCACCCCATGAGCAGCTTTCACCCAATTCAACCCACAGAGGTTTGTCAAGGACAGACCTTGAGGGATCCTCAAGGGATGGGGAGTGGAGCAAATCTCCAGATGCCTCATGGGTACGTGCAGGACCTTAGGATAACAGCGTGGGAACCATTTTCTGTGCATGGCTCCATTCTCCCTCTTCCCAAAATTCATGACCAGGATGCAGGAAAGGCTTATCCAGGGAAGGGAGAAATTTGGAGGAGAAAACACCTATTTTGAGTAAAGGGTAGTTACCTGGTGAGGCAGTGTTCTCAGAGCTGTTCTGCTGCGTGTCCTGCAATAGAAATTTCAGCTTCTCAGCCTCTTCCCCTCTACAGACTCACTGATGCACGATGCAACAGGAGCTCATGCTGAAACCCTTCCTGCACTCAGGGCATTTGTAGGGCCATTGACCCATGTGCAAGTGCTGGTTTCAGGTCCAGTGTCTCCTGCAGTTGAATGAGGGCCCACAGTGAGCATATACATAAACCTTTTTCTGGGAGAAAACTAGTGGCTGGGGCTCAGCTTCCCTAATGCTGCCTGGGCTTCCCCCTTGGTGGGTCCTGTCTCCCAGGCCCTTCCCCTTTTCCCTGTTATGGTTCTCCAAGGCTCCACCATGCCCCAGCTCCTCTCCATCACCCCATATCACCCCTCCAAGCCTTGTCCCACCTTCTCCTGGACCTTCTCAGGATTTCTCTTTTTCCTTCTTGCTCATTCTCCCCATACCTGCAAGAACCCCACAACCACGATATGCATGCAACCCTGCTAAAACCCCAAGGGAAGGTTTGGCCATGCAGCCCCGTGCATCCAAGGTGCAGGACAAAGTGGGTGACGGAGGAGCTGCAACCTCCAACAAAACCCTTACAGGGCGAAAAGATGGGAAGAGGCTCAAAGACCTTGCTGGATCACCCACATACACACAAATTTATTGCTTAGGCCGTTATCTTTTCTCCCAGCATCTCCCAGCCAAAATTAGACAGGGTGCTTCTGGAAAGTCGCACTTCAAGGGGGATTTGGCTCAGTTTCTTAGGAAAACAGGTAAGAAATCAGTGTGGCTTTGCATGAAGTTGCCCACCCCAAGCCCTGGGCTGCTTCCCCAAGCAATTCCTCAACCCCAGAGGCTGCATCTCCTCCCCTCTACACCCCAAAAAAGGGTCAGAGCAGTCCAGCTCCATCCCCATGCAGAGCCCATGCTGCCCACACTTCACTTGGAAACTGTTCTGGTTTCAGTTAGGACAGTTAATTTTCCTCCTAGCAGCTGGTAGGGTGCTATGTTTTGGATTAGGATAAGAGTGCTGATAACATGCTGGTGTTTTAATTTTAAGAGCAGTGCTTACACAAAGTCAAGGATGTTTCAGCTTTTCACTCTGTCCTGCCAATGGGCAGGCTGGGGGTGCAGTAAGAGCTGGTAGGGGACAGATCCAGCACAGCTGACCCAAACTGGCCAACAGGGCATTCTATACCATCTGACATCAAACAATATATAGGGGTGGCTAGCCGAGGTGGGGGGCTGGGTTGCTCGGGGTTAGACTGGGCATCTGTCAGCGGGTGGTGAGCAATTGCATTGTGCATCATTTGTTTCGTACACATTATTAATAGTAGTACTATTCTCATCATTATTGTTATTATTATTGTTGTTATTATTATTTTCCTGTCTTATTAAACTGTCTTTATCCCAGCTCACGGGCTTCACTTTCCCGTTTCTCTCCCCCATCCCAGAGAGGGAGAGGGGAGGGTGAGCAAATGGCTGTGTGGTGTTTAGCTGCCGGCCGGGTCAAACCACAACAGAAACCCATCAGGATTTTATTAAGTGAAAAAAAAAATCTAAACATAAAACAATAGTGAAAAGAAGAACATTCGACCCTTTGCTTGATGCCAAGAGGGTACAGAAACAGCATTCCCCTCCCTCCATGGAGCAAGAAAATCCCCCACACTGCCTGGGATTTCAACAACCCCTCCATCACTGAATGCTTGAGTGCTGCTCATGAGCATTAAGCCCAGCCTGAAAATAAGGGGGGGAGGAGAATCTGACACGATCTTTTTTTTTTTTGGCCCAGAAATGCCCAACAAGGGCGGCTTGATCAGACAATGAATGTGATACTTCTGCTGCAGCTGTCTCACCAGGCGTCCCTGCCTCCTCTGTTTCACGTGGGAGGACTGGCGTGACTGCCAGCATCCCTGGGGAATAGCATCGCTGTTGCCAGGAGGACAGCTTTGATAAAGATTTCCAGCGTGCTGATCACCCTGCAGGTCTCCCAGCCCTGCAAAGGCTTCGGGAGCCACAGAGACCTGATGCAAACAAGAGGCGACGCAGCAGGGAGGATGCTGTCCGAGGGGGACTCCCTGAGCTTTGCCTTCGGTCCCATTTCTCTTCTTCTGGGAATCTTGGGGAAGAAGAACCCTGTCCCAAATGGTGCTGGAGCGTCACCCAAAGCTTGTCCTTATAGCAAATTATCCTTGCAGGGCACAATCTGCTCCTCTTGCATCTTAATGCATGTGCATCCTCATGTGGCACATCAGGGAAATCTTGGTCCTGTAGCAATTCCCACACTTGGAGCACCTGTAGGGAGTTTCTCCTGTGTGGGTCCTCTCATGCTTCAGGCATTTAGTGCTCATGGTAAAGCCCTTCCCGCACTCATGGCACCTGTAGGGTCTCTCCCCGGTGTGGATCCGGTAGTGAACAACCAGGTGTGAGGTGTTGCTGAAGCTCAGCCCGCACTCGGGGCATTTGTGGGGTCTCTCCCCAGTGTGGAGCTTCTTGTGCTGTTTGAGGTTGGAGCTGCGACTGAAGCACTTCCCGCAGTCAGAGCAGAGATAGAATTTCTCGGATTTGTGAACCGATCTCTGCTGTCGGAGCTTGGTGCTATCACCGAGTTTTATCCCACTGTCGGGACACTTGCAGCACTTCTCCAGCTGGTGGGAAGCGAGGTCGGAGCTGTCATCAAAGCTGTTCCCACACTCGGAACACTTGTGGGGCTGCTCCACCATGTGCAGCTGCTGGTGTTGGCTCAGGCTGTTGCTACAGTGAAAGGTTTTCCTGCAGTTGGCACACTCGTGCGTCTGCCCTTCAACACAGATACCTGGATGCACACCCGATTCTTTGGGATCCTCCAAAGTGCCTTCAGGATCATCCAGATCCTCCTGCCCTTGCACAGGGCATGGCTCCACTTCTGACTGCTCTTTTAGAGCCTCATCCTGCTCAGGATCCTGGCACGCAGCCCCTTCCTCCATCCTCATGCTGGGGCCATTTGCTTCTGTCTGCTGGGAGTCAACTGGCTGGGGCTTCTCCTCTTTGTGGCCACCAGCACCTGCTGGTGGAGAACAAGGACAAGATGGGAATTGGCCCACAGAAAATCAAGGGTCTCCACATCCCACCGACCTTCCCATCCCACTGACCTTCCCACCCCATTGACCTTCCCATCCCACTGACCTTCCCACCCCATTGACCTTCCCATCCCACCGACCTTCCCATCCCATTGACCTTCCCACCTCATTGACCTTCCCATCCCATTGACCTTCCCACCCCATTGACCTTCCCATCCCACCGACCTTCCCACCCCACTGACCTTCCCACCCCACTGACCTTCCCACCCCATTGACCTTCCCACCCCATTGACCTTCCCATCCCACCGACCTTCCCATCCCACTGACCTTCCCACCTCATTGACCTTCCCACCCCATTGACTTTCCCATCCCATTGACCTTCCCATCACATTCACCTTTCCACCCCATGCACCTACTCATGCCATTGATCCTTCATCTCATTGAGATTCCCACCCCATTCACCTTCCCACCCCTATGCACAGCCCCAACTCAACCCACAGAGGTTCTCAAGGATAGACCCACCATGGAGAATGGAGCTTTGCTCATGGGTATGTGTGGGACCTTAGGATAACAGCATGGGAACCATTTTCTGTGCATGGCTCCATTCTCCCTCTTCCCACAATTCATGACCAGGATGCAGGAAAGGCTTATCCACGAAAGGGAGAAATTTGGAGGAGAAAACACCTATTTTGAGTAAAGGGTAGTTACCTGGTGAGGCAGTGTTCTCAGAGCTGTTCTGCTGGGTGTCCTGCGATGGAGAATCCTGCTGGTCAACCTTCTCCACAAGATGGACCTTTTTATGAGCATTACAGCGGAAGTTCTGGGTGAAACCCTTCCCGCACACGGGGCACTTGTAGGGTTTCTCACCCGTGTGCACCGTCTTGTGGCGGACGAGGTCGGAGCTCTTGCGGAAGCTCTTCCCGCAGTCCCGGCACTCATAGGGCCTCTCGCCCGTGTGGACGCGGCGGTGCATGATGAGGTACTGGTGGCGGGCGAAGCGCTTCCCGCAGTCGGGGCACACGTAGGGCTTCTCTTCGGTGTGCACAGACTGGTGGGCGATGAGGTGGGAACTCTGGATGAATTTCTTCCCGCAGCTCAGGCACTTGTAGGGCTTCTCTCCGCGGTGGAGCATCTCGTGGATGAGCAGAGGGGAGCTGTCGTTGAAGCCCTTCCCACACTCAGAGCACTTGTAGGGCCGCTCGCCTGTGTGCAGGCGCTGGTGACGGACCAAGTTATGCCTCCAGTTGAATGTCGTCCCGCACTCATTGCATTTATACGCTCCCTTCTTGCGTTTGGCTTTCACCTGCGGCTTTCTTTTGCCACCCGTGCTTTCCTGCTCACCTTCTTGCAACCCCTGCCTGGTTTCATGTCCTTCACAGCTTTCTGAGCCTTCGCCGTGCCCCAGCTCCTTGTCCTCCTCATCCTCCTCCTCGTCTTCTATCACCACTATGTCTTCCCCCACCTGCACGTGCACCGTGTGCCTCGCCTTCCCCTTTTCATTCTTGTTCATCCTCTTCATCCCTGCAGCAACAGAGAGAAGACCTTGATGCAGCCGTGCCCGCTCCCACGGCACTCATCCTTCTAGGCACCTGCCAAATCCCTCCCCAAGCCTGCCATGCCACAGCTTCCCCCACCCCATCCCCTCTGTCCTCACCCATCCACTCCCTTAATTTTTTTTATTTATTTTTTTTGGGGGGGGGGGGCGGGGGGTGCTCAACCCACCTGCAAGGTGTGTTTCGCTCCGCGTGTCGGGGAGGAGGGATGCGTGAAACCAACCCGCTCCCAAGGGGATGGGGGGTCGGGGGGTCCTGGAGGACCCCAACCCTATTCCGCCACCCCCCTGCTTCACACCCCCAGACCTTCCCCCCAGCTTTCCACCCTCCCCCGCTGCAGCCTCCGCTCGCCCTTGTCCCAGCCCCTTCCTGTGTCTCTGCACACCCAACCGGGCTGCAACCGGCCCCGAGCAGTGCTGCAGAGGGGGCTGCGGTCATGAGGGGGCTGCGGGGGGGGGCGGGCACCCTCCCAGCTTTGCTTTATCCCATGATCAAAGCCAGGCGGGAGAGCAGCTCGGGGGGCGGGCAGGGGGATCCTTCAAGGTGCAGCCCCTGTCGGGGCTTCCTGAAAATTTGGGTCAAAAAATGGGTTTAAGGGAGAGCTTGCATCACGCGCAGGGTTTGCATTGGTGTCTGCAAATTGAATTTGCCGTTCGGGCTGGATTTCGTGACATTTTGCTTTTAAAAGAGGCTCACAAGGGATGTCAGGGGAAGTGGGAGGGGGTGATACTAAATTCCATGAAACCAAAAGCAAAATAACAGGAGGACTCAACTGGAAAAGACAAAATGTGGTTGGGCTTGTGGAAATTAAACCTGGAGTTCAGTTTATCGGGATGAAACAGGAGAAGAAATCCTCCTGAGTTTGCAGGTGAGGAAATGCTGGTACCGACAGAGGTTTGCTCTCATGGAGATGTTCTTTAGGAGAGCCAGAGCATGGGGTAAGGCTGGTTTCGAGCTGGGAATTATTTTGTCATCGTGGTTTCTGAGGCTGGTTGACTTGTTCTTGGATGTTTTACCCAGAGATGGGCTTGGGTTGCACACCAGCATGGGGTGCATGGGTTGGATAAAGCAATTCCCTGACCCCACAGGCTGCATCTCCTCCCCTCTGCTTCCCTGAAAGGGCCAGAGTGGGTAATTTGCAAGGAAACTCATCAGAATTTTATTATATGTAAGAATATGTAAGGCAGTCGAGGCAAAAATAAGAGAAAGAGGAAAGAACAAAGGGGAAAAAGACAAAGAAATAATGTTCCCCTCTTTGCTCGCTACAGAGGGTACAAAACCTGGCTTCTGCCAGGGAGCAAGAAGATGCTTGAGATCTTGCAAATCCCCAAAATGCTTGAGATTTCACAAATTAACAGTGCCCACAAGGTTTAACCTCAGCCTGAAGCCAAGATGAGCATCACTGAAATCAGCTTTTCTGGCCCCAAAATGCCTGACGTCACTAAGATGGGACTTGTGTTGGCTCCTCATTCTCATCCTCGTCCTCATCCTCGTCCTCGTCCTCTGCCATTTCTTGTTCCACCTAGTCTTTGAGATTTCCCTTTCCCTTCTTGCTCATCCTCCCCATAGCTGTGGGGATGAGAACCCTGCCTGCAGCAGTGCCTGCTAAAACAGTGCCAAAAGGTTGGATTTGATGATCTTAGAGGTTTTTTTCTGACCTAAAATTCTGTGATCTTGTGGAAATCCCACAGGAGGGCTTGGCCATCCAGCTCCACGTGGAGTTGTGGGGTGGAGGGGCTGCCCCACACCTGGACCCAAAGCCCTGCTCCACCACCTGGTGTTAACTCGTGCATGGGCTCTCCCCTCCTCCCCCCCAAAAAAAAACAAAAAACAAACAAACAAACAAACAAAAAACACTCCTGGGGCTCGGCCTGACATTTGCTGCTTGATTTGGGGCATCAGCATCCACTGAAAAAAAGGGAGAAGGGGGAAAAAGGAGGAAAATGGGAGGGGGGGAGAGAAATAGAGGGGAAAGGGAGAAGGGGAGGAAAGGAGGAAAATTGAGGGAGAAAGGAGGGGAAATGGTGAATAGGATGGGAAAAGGGAAGGAAAAGGAGGAAAAGGAGGGGAAAGGGAAGGGAAATGGAAGGGAAAGGGAAGGAAAGAGGGGTGAAAAGGGGGAGAAGAGGGAAAAAGGAAAGGAAAGGGGGGAACAAGGAGGGGAAAAGGAGGAAAATGGGGGGAAAGTGGGTAAAAAAAGGAGGGGGAAAAGGGAAAAGGGGTAAATGGGGAAAAAGAGGGGGAAAGGGGAGAAAGAGGGGAAAAGGTAAAAGAAGGGGAAAAGCAGGAGAAAGGGGGAAAAAGGTAGGGAAAAGAGTAAAAAAATAGAGAGGGAAAGGGGGGGAAAGAGGGGAAAAGGAGAGAAAAGGAAGGAAAGGGAAGGTAAGGGTGGAAAGGAAAAGGGGAAAAGGAAAAGAGGAAAAGGGGAAAAGGGTGAGAAAAGAGGAAAAAAGGGGGAAAAGGGTGGGAAAGGGGGGCAAAAGAAGGGACAAGGTGGGGAGGAAAAGGAAAAAGGGGCCAAAGGAGGGGAAAAGGGGATGAAGGGTGCAAAATGGGTTTGGGGTAGAGCGGGGCAGCCCCTCTGCTTGCCCCCAGGGATGGGGGCTCCCCCCAGTCTCCGCCACCCCCTCACCGGTCCCCGTCGTCCGCCGCCGCTCGCCCTTGTCCCAGCCCCTTCCTGTGCCCCCGCAGCAGCACCGGGCTGCAACCGGCCCCGAGCAGCGCTGCGGGCACGGGGGGGGGGGAGGGGGAGGCTACAGGGGGGGCCCAGGCATCCCCCCCGCTTTGCTTTATCCCATGCACAAAGATCCCTGGGGAGCATCCCTTGGGTGAGCATCCCCATCCCAACAGCGCTTTCTCCGCTTTTGGGTTAAGAAAGGGGGAAAACCGACCTCCGCGGCGCTTTTTTTTTTTTTTTTTTTTTTTTTTTTTTTTTTGGTGAGGGGAGGAGTGGGATCTTTGTAACGGAGGGATGCTCCAGATTTCTCGCATGGAGCTGAACGTGGAATAAACAGAACTGCCATAATCAAACAGCTTGGGAGACGTGTTTGGGATTTAAGGGGATCCTCCTGCAGTTTTTTTTTGTCTCCAGCATTTAGAGTTCAGAATTGGGAAGGGTTTGGATCGAGATGGTCACTGGGGAGAAGGGAAAGACCCCCTAGACCCCATCCTCTCTCATTTAATGACATGGTGCAAACACCACCAGGCAATACCTGAGCCGCCCCCACGTTATCAGCTCTCACAAACCAAACCCTACATCAGCTCAGGGCCACCAGGAGAAAAATCCTGCAGCAAAACACATGAAAGTGAACATTTGGGTCAAAACAGGGTGATGTTTTTTGTGCTGAGTGGAAAGAGGAGGATGCGATGTTGGAGGGAAGTGAGAGTGTCAAGCAGGACTTGGGAGTAAAGCTGGGAAGTGAACAATACATGAATCTGAAAGGCTGCGTGGAAAATTATTTTCAGCATTATTTTATAGAGAAAGGAAAATTCAGAGTGCTTCTGTTTACTAGGCAGTGTTTCCTCCGCACACACATTTTTCTCTGCATGGACCCTACGGAGATGCTGGGAGGGTCTTGGGTGTGATGGTTCCATGGGCGACGCAAGACCCCTGCCTCCCACCAAAGGCACCTAAGGCAATCGCCTACATGGCCGCATCCATACTTCAGACCCAAAACCCCTCATTCTACCCCAAGAAACACCTTCAAGGGGCATCAGTGTCCCCCAGACATCTCCAGATTGCCCTTCTGAGGTCACTGGTCACAGGAGACCAAGGCGGGGGCACCACATCCCTGAAATTTCTCCCCCTCAGGAGAAATTTCTCCCCCTCGGGACACCGGGACAGGTTGCCCAAGGAAGCCAACGGGTGGCCCCATCGCTGGAAGAGCTTGAGGTTGGACAGGGCTTTGAGCACAGAATCACACAAGGGTTGGGGTTGGAAGGTACCTCCACCTGCTCCCAGCTCAACCAGCATCGGGATGTCCATCTCCAGGTGGCTTGGAGCATCTCCAAGGTGGGAGACGCACCGGGAGCAACCTCATCAGGTGAAAGGTGCGATCTTTAAGGGTCCTCCCAACCCACCCCATTCTATGACCCCACCATCCGTAGCACATCGCCCCCCACGCACGCCCCCTGCTCCTCGCCATAGTCAGGGTACTTGTACAGCCGCTCTCCCTTGTGGATGAGGAAGGGGGGGTGACCAGGTTGGAGAAGTCGCCAAAGGTCTTCCCACAATCCGGGTGCTTGTAGGGTCGTTCCCCGGTGTGGCCCCGCTGGTGTCACCTCAGGCTGTTTGGACCTCCATGAGCAAAGGATTGAACGTCCAAGAGCAAAGAATTGGGCCTCCATGGGCAAAGGATTGGGCCTCCAGAAGAAAAGCACCGGACCTCCATGGGCAAAGGGCTGGACTCCACAAATCAAGGATTGGGCCTCCACAAGCGAAAGATTGGGTGACCGATCCACACCATGGTGTCACCCATTCCCACAGTGTCACCCACCCCTTGGTGTCACCTATCCCCTTGGTGTCACCCAACCCATGATGTCACCTATCCCTTTGGTGTCACTCAACCCATGGTGACACCCAACCCATGGTGTCACCTATCCCCTTGGTGTCACCCAACCCATGGTGTCACCCAACCCATGGTGACACTCCCCCTTGGTGTCCCCCACTTGATGTCCCCCCCCCCATGGTGTCACCCATCACCAAACCTACCCGGGCAGCTCCCAGACTCCCCCTGGGGTGAGGGTGGGTGAAGGAGCCCCCCCATTAACTAGGGGACGCTGCCCAGACCCCCCCAGTTACCAACAGGGAACTACCAAGTGCCCCCCAAATACCAGCAGCTGCTACCCTGGACCCCCCCTTTATTTCCAAATCTTGCCCAGACAGACCCCCCCCCCCCCCCAAATAAAGACAGGGCACTGCCCAGCCCCCCTATTACCTATGGGAACCTATTTAGGACCCCCCCATTAACTATGGGGCACTGCCCAGCCCCCTCATTACCTATGGGGAATTATTTGGTACCCCCCCCATTAATTATGGGGCACTGCCCAGCCCCCTCATTACCTATGGGGTCCATCGCCCCTCCCCATTACCCCCATTGCCCCCCCCGGCTCCCCCCACCCGGTATCTGCAGGGAGCCCCGAGCCGCAGGCCCGCCCCCCCCCGCGCCTCCCGGTTGGGCTCTCCCGGCCCCTTCCCGCGGCCGTGCAGGCGCGGCCGGGCTGCACCAAGGCGGCGGGGCCGGGGGGGGGCCGAGGCTCCGCGCCCCCAACCGGGGAGAGAAACGGAATAAGGAAATTAAATTAAATTATTGGTTATTTCTTTAAATTTAATTTTAGAAACATAAAAAAATAAAAATAAAAAGAAGACAATTCAGAAATGATAAAAGTAATCATAAAAGAACGCCCCCAAATATTAAAAGATGAAAAGATATAAATGAAAAAATAAAAAACGAAGATAAAGCAAAAATAAAAAAGCAAACAAAAAATAAATGAAAAACCGAAAACAAAAGGTAGAAATATAATAAAAAATAAAATTAAAAAATAAATAGAAAATGAAAGCAAAATGTAAAAAATAAATTTAATTTAATTTAAATTAAATCCCCCAAATTAAAATAAAAATTAAAAAAATGAAACCCCCAAAATTAAAGAAATAACAAATAAAAAAGACAAGGGCAAAACCACAAAAAATAAACAATGTATTAAAAATTATAATAAATAAATAAGCAAATAATTTAAAAGTGATTTTAAAAAAGTAAAAAAGAATCAAATGCAAATTAAACAAATGAACAGAAACACCTCAAAAATAAAGAAATAAGGAAATTAACCAAAACTAAAATTAAAACCCAAAGACTGACACGCCTCCCCTCCCCCCCCAGGCCACAGGGTCCCAATTTTGGCACTTTCTGGCTGACCAAAACCCTGGGTTTTGAGGCAATTCTGCCCCAAATGGAAACGGGGGGGGGGGGGGGGGGAGGGAGGAAAGGAAGAAACGCCCCAAAACCGGGTGAATTATCCCCAAATTTTTATTTCCCTCTGAGGGATGAAAACACTTCTCCTCTCCCGCTCTTTGGGGTGAAAACTGCCCTTTTTCTGAGCGCTCAAAAATCCCCCAAATCCATCCAAAATGGATTTTTTTTTTTTGGGGGGGGGTCCCGAATTCCACCCAGCAGGACGGGTGCCCCCACTCCCCCACCCCCAAAGTGTGGGGCAGCCCCCCCAAGTGTGGGGCCAGCAGGGATCAGCTGCCCGGCTGCGTCATCCCCTGGGCAGGATGCGCCCCCCCCCCCCGGACGCCCCCAAAACGCCCCCCAGCCCCCCCCAAGCCCCCCCTCCCCTCCGCCTCCGGGTGCCTGGGGAGGGTTGGGGAGGGGGGGGGGGGGTCCGGTGTCCTCCCCCCCCCACTCTCTCCTCGTCCCCCCCCCCCGGCCCCGCCCCCCCCTCAGGCTCCGCCCCCCGCCCGCCCCCGCCCACCTGGGCCCCCCCCGGGCACCGCCCCCGCGCCGTCGGGAGCCGCGGCAGCCCCGCTCCTGCCCCGGCCTCCGGGGGGGCTCCTTCGGCCCCCCGTGACCCCCCCCCCCAAAAAAAAAAACTCCCGGACCCCTCCCCCCCCCTCCCGCCATCCCGGACCGCCCCCCCCCAAAAAACAAAAAAAAATCTCCGGACCCTCCCCAAATTGCTGCTCCCCTCCCCTAAATCCCCCCCCCCCCCAATTTAGCCCCCCCCTCCAAATTCGCACCCCCCCCCGCCCCAAATTTGCACCCCTCCAATTTAGGCCCCCCCAATTTACCCCCCCAAATTTCCGCCCCCCACCCAAATCTCTCCCCCCCCTCAATTCCAACCCCCCAAATCTCCCCCCTCCCCAAATCCCCCTCCTCAATTTCCTCCCTCCCCCCAAATTTTCCCCACCCCCTCCCCAAATCTCCCGAACCCCCCAAATCCTCCCCCCCCCAAATTTCCGTGCCCCCCCCCCCCCCCCCATACCTTGCACAGGTTCCGCTCCAGCTCCGCCAGCCCGGACGACCCAGGTAAGGCCACGGGAGGGGGTAAAAGGAGGGGGGGGGCACGGGGGGGGCTCCCCGCATTACACACACCCCAATTCCCCCCCCCCAAAAAAAAAAAACCTTTGTATCGAAGCCCCCCAGGCTGGGAGCCCCCCCTCCCCCTTCCTGGAGCCTTGCACCCCATTGTGTGCCCCCCCCCCCTTAATCCAGTTTGGGACCCCCCCCCCTTCCTGTGACCCCCCCAATCCGGGGCCCCCCCCCCCCAATAAACTCTCCCCTATTCTGGGGCCTCTGACCCCCCCCTCCAGGCCTGGGACCCCCTCCCTATATCCAAGGCTCTCCCCCGGTATATCCAGGACCCCCCCCATGTTCAGGACCCCCTCTCTTTATTCAGCCGCCCCCCCCACATGCAGGGACCCCCCCATTTTTAAAGAGCCCCCCTTATCCAGGGACCCCCCCTTATATTCAGGGACACCCCCCCTTGTTTTTAGGGACCCTCCCCCTCTATTTCAGAGCCCCCCCCCTATTTCCAGAGCCCCCTTCCTTTTCCAGCCCTGCCCCCCATTTTCAGGACCCCCCCCTTTTTCAAAGACCCCCTCTTTCTATTTTCAGCCCCCCCCCATATTCACCCTCCCCCCCCATTCCAGGATCCCCCCCCCCCATATTCTTAGACCTCCCCCATCCCAATTTTGCCCCTCCCCATCCCATGACCCCCCCCCTTCCCGAAAGGGGGGTGGGGGGGGCAATAAAGAGGGGGGGGGGGGGGCCGAGGGTCCGGTGGGGGGGGGGGGCCTGCAGGGCCTGAGCTCAGCAGTATCCAAGCAACTGGCTTAGTTAGCGTCAGCCCTCATTAGTGCCCGGCTTAATTACCCCAGGGCCTAGCGGTGCTGCGGGAGGGGGGGGGGGGGATGCTCAGGGGAACGTCGTCGTCCCCCCCCCCCCCAAAAAAAAAAAGGCATCGCACCCCCAGCTTCAGGGCAGGCTCCTTTGTGCAGGCCGGGTGTGCAAAGCGGACGTGCAAAGAGGGGGGGGGGGGGGGATTGCCCGGGTGGGGCTTGCACCGCGCTGCACGCAGGGAGGAGCCGGTGCGGGTGCAGCTTGCACGGGCGCGTGCGTGTGCAAGCAGGGTGTGGCGTGCACTGTGCGCGTGCAAACGGGGTGTGGCGTGCACCTTGCATGTGCAAGGGGGGTGTAGCTTGCACTGGCCGTGCATTGATGGGGTGCAGCTTGCACTTTCCACGTGCAAAGAGGGGTGCAGCTTGCACGGTGCATATGCACGTGGGGTGCACCATGCATGTACAAAGGGGGTGCAGTTTGCGCTTTGCAAGCAGGGTGCACCTTGCACGGTGCATGTACAAAGGGGGTGCACCTTGCACTTTGCACGTACAAGTGGGGTGCAGCTTGCACTGTGCATGCACAAAGGGGGTGCACCTTGCACTTTGCACGTGCACATGGGGTGCACCTTGCACTGTGCATGCACAAAGGGGGTGCACCTTGCACTTTGCACGTGCACATGGGGTGCACCTTGCACTGTGCATGCACAAAGGGGGTGCACCTTGCACGCTGCATGTGCAAGCGGGGTGCAGCTTGCAATTTGCACACACAAAGCAGGGTGCAGGCTCGCACCACGCGCAGGCAGGCTGCAGTTTGCACTTTGCACGTGCACCTCCAGGATTTGTGGGGTGCGCCTTGGGGACCTATAGGGCCGCGTGTAAGGGCACCTATAGGTCGGGGAGAGCCTGCGTGTGCCATAGGGGATGCTGCGTGTGGCTGCAGCCCTTGGAGAGCCCCGGGGCGTGCTGTATAGGGGCTCGGCGCGTGCGTGCCCCGGGGCGGCGCTCTATAGGGGACGCTGCACTTGTGCGTGCGCACGCGCGTGGCCGGGCGTGCTCCATAGGGGATGATCTGTTTTGTCTGCGGGCACGTGCGGCGCGGCGTGCCCTATAGGGGACGCAGGGCACGTGGGGCGTGCTGTGCTGTAGGGTATATAACCTATAGGGGACGCGGGGCGAGTAGGGTGTCATTTGTAGTTGAGGGGCTTTATATAGGGGATGCAAAGGCTTGTGGGGCGCGCTCTCTAGGGGATGCAGGGCACGTGGGGTGTGCTCTATAAGGGGTGTGTTCTATAGGGGGTGTGCTCTGTATACGAGATATAGGGCATGTGGGTCATACTCTGTAGAGGGGTACTCTATAGGGGGCATACTCTGTATAGGGCATGCAGGGCATGTGGGGTGTGCTCTATAGGGGATGTGCTCTATAAGGGATGCAGGGTATGTGGGGTTGCTGTAGAGGGGATGTAATATATAGGGGTTGTAGAGCACCAGGGGCATAATTTATAGGGGATGCAGGGCATGCAAGGCGTAATCGATAGGGTGGCACTGTATATAGGGCATGTGGGGCATAATTTATAGGGGGTGAAGGGTGGGTGGAACATACCCTATATAGGGCACGTACCCTATATAGGAAATGTTACCCTATAGGGGGTGTACCCCGCATAGGGGTCTCAAGGCACGGGGGGGAGTGCTCTCCAGGGGCTGCGGAGTGTGTGGGGCAGGCTCTATAGGGGCTGTCCCCGCAGGTGACAGCAGCGGTGACGTCCCCACCGACGGCCAGCATGGAGGGGACGGGACGGATCCTGCCCCACGGCAGGGTAAGGCACCCGAGCGGCCGACCTGGGGGGAGGTGGAGGACACGGATGCCCACAGTGTCCCCATGCGTCCCCCTGTATCCCCCTATATTCCCCCCCCCCGGCCCCATAAGTGCCCCCGTAAGTGTGGGGCCACTGCCCCTGCAGGTGCTGCTGGTGCTGCTGGCGCTGAGTGCGGCGCGCGGCCAGGCGGCCGTACGCGTTAACCTGACGGAAGGTAGGTGGGAGGTCGACGCGTCCTCTGCCGCGTCCTCCACTGCTGCGTCCTCCACCGCCTCCATCACGTCTCCGGCATGTCCCCGCCGCAGTCCCAACAATCCCCGTGGTGTCCTCCACCACATCCTCCGCCACGTGCTCGTGGTGTCCTCCACCTCGTCCTCTACCACGTCCTCCGCCCACCGCATCCCCATGGTGTCCTCTACCATGTCCTCCACGGTGTCCCTACAATGTCCCCAGTAACCTCCGTGGTGTCCCCCACCAAGTCTTCAACCACGTCCTCTGGTGTGTCCTCCTCCACATCCCCACCGCGTCCTCCACCAAATCCCGACCGTGTTTTCCTTTGCGGTGTCCTCTGCCCTGTCCTCCACCCTGTCCTCCTCCATATCCCAACCATGTCCTCCTCTACCATGTCCTCCACCATATTCCCCACTACATCCCCACCACATCCTCCACCATGTCCTCCAGTACGTCCCTACCACGTCCTCCACCATGTCCTCCACTACATCCCCACCATTTCCTCCTCCTCCATGTCCTCCAGTACTTCCCTACCATGTCCTCTTCTCCCATGTCCTCCAGCACATCCCCACTACGTCCTCCACCATGTCCTCCACTACAACCCTACCATGTCCTCCTCTACCACATCCTCCACCACGTGCTCCAGCACATCCCTAACATGTCCCCCACTACATCTCCACCACGTCCTCCACCACATCCTCCAGTACTTCCCTGCCATGTCCTCCTCTACCACGTCCTCCACCGTGTCTTCCAGCACATCCTTACCATGTAACCTCCTCCACTGTGTCCTCCACCATGTCCCCCACTACATCCCCACCATGTCCTCCACCACATCCTACAGTACTTCCCTGCCATGTCTTCCTCTACCATGTCCCCACTATGTCTCCACCACGTCCTCCATACTTCCCTACCATGTCCTCCACCATGTGCTCCAGCACATCCTTACCACATCCTCCTCCACTGTGTCCTCCACCATGTCCCCCACTACATCCCCACCACATCCTTAACCACATGCTCCAGCACATCCCTACCATGTCCTCTTCAACCATGTCCTCCAGCACATCCTCACCACATCCTCCTCTACCACGTCCCCCGCTACATCCCCACCATGTCCTCTTCTACCACATCCTCCACCATGTCTTCCTCTACCACATCCTCTACCATGTCCTCCACTACGTCCCCGCTGGATCCTCTTCTACTGCGTCCTTCACTATGTCCACCAGAACATCCCTACCATGTCCTCCTCCACTGTGTCCTCCACCATGTCCACCACGTCCTCCAGTACTTCCCTACCATGTCCTCCTCTACCACGTCCTCCACCATGTCCTCCAGCACATCCTCACCACATCCTCCTCTACCACGTCCCCCACTACATCCCCACCACGTTCTCTTCTACCACATCCTCCACCACGTGCTCCAGCACATCCCTGCCATGTCCTCCTCCACCATGCCCCCCACTACATCCCCACCGCGTCCTCCACCATGTCCTCCAGCACGTCCCTACCGCATCCTCCTCCGCCGCGTCCCCGCCGCCTCCTCGGCCGCGTCCTCCGTCTCGTCCCCGCCGCAGGCTGCGAAATCATCCACCCGCCGCGGGACGGGGGCATCCGCTACCGGGGGCTGACCCCGGAGGAGGTCCAGAGCGTCCGCTTCCTCCCCTTCGACTATGAGATCGAGTACGTCTGCCGCCCCGACCGCGAGATCGTGGGGCCCAAGGTGCGCAAATGCCAGCGCAACGGCACCTGGACCGCCATGGGACACCCCAGCCGCTGCTGTGAGCCTCCACCTCCCTCCCCCCCCCCAAAAAAAAAAATCAGGGTTTTTATGGGGAAAAGACACGGGGCTGAGGCTTTGCGCCCCGGTTTTAGTGCGGACTTGCCCCAAAATGCACCTGAGCCTGGAGAACGGGCAGGCGGTGGCGCGGGCGATGGAGCGGGTGCCAGTGGAGGGGACGTGGACTGAGTACAGCTGCAACCCCGGGTTCCGCCTGCTGGGCAGCCCCCGCAGCAACTGCACCAAGCTGGGGCGGTGGAGCACCCCGAAACCCGTCTGCGAGCGTGAGTGTCCATGGGGTTTGGGGATCTCTGGGGTGGGGGTTCAGGTGTCCGGGGGGTACTGGGATAGGGTTTTGGGACTCTACGAGGTGTCTGTGGGGTTTGAGGGGTCTCTGGGGTGGGAGTTCAGGTCTCTGTGGGGTGTCCGTGGGGTTGAGGGGCCTCTGTGGTGGGGGTTCAGGTCCCTGTAGGGTCTTTGAGATGGGGGTTCAGGTCCCTATAGGGTGTCCATGGGCTTCGGGGGTCTCTGCAGTAGGGGTTCAGGACCCTGTGGAGTGCCTATGGGGTTGGGGTTCTCTGGGAGGGGGGTTCAGGTCCTTATGGGGTGCCTGTGGGGTTGGGGGTTGTCTAGGATGGAGGTTAAGGCCCTTATGGGGTCCGCAGTATGGGATAAGGCCCCCATGGGGTCTTTGGGATGGGGATTCAGGCCATTATGGGTGCCCCTGGGTTTTGGGGGTCTCTGCAGTAGGGGGTTCAGATCCCTGTGGGATCTCTGTGGTAGGAGTTCAGGACCCCACGGGGTGCCCATGGGGCTGGGGGGGGTCTCTGGGGTGGGGGTTCATGTCCCTGGGGAGTCCTGGTCCCCATGGGGGGGTCTCTCTGTGACTCAGTTCCCCCTCCCCCACAGTTCGTCGCCCTCTCTCAGGTGAGTTTGGCCCCATCTGCCCCCCCACCCCCCCCCCCAAACCCCGGTCCCCTCTCCCCTGGGTGGGGGCAACCCCAGCCCCCCCCAGCTCCCCAGTGGTTCACGGCACGGGGGTTGGAGTGGGGTGGGGGGCAGCATCCTCAGGGCCCCCTCTCTCCCCACGTACCCCTCTCTTCATCCGGGGGGGGGGGGGTGGGGGGCATCGGGACCCCCCCCCCCCCCATCGTGCAACGGGGGGCGTTGGGGCGGGATCCGCCTCCTCTCCGCCTCCTCCTCCTCCTTCTCCCAGCCTCCCTCTGCGCCCCCCCAGCCTCCGCCTCATCTCCCTCCCTCCCCGTCCTCCATCACCCATCCGCCCCCGCCTCCCACCCCCCCCCCCAGCATCCTCCATCCCCGCTTTCCTCCGTCCCTCCGGCTCCGTCCCTCTGCCTCTCCGCTCCCTGTCCCTTTTTTTTTCCCTCCAGCCCCCCCCCCCCCCCCCCCCGCCACCCCCAGCCCCTCCGTCCATCCGTCCGTCCTTCCGCTCGCCCTCCGTCTGCCTCGCTGCTCTCCAGCCTCCGTCCTCCCCCGTCCTTTCGTCCCCCTGCCCTCCAGCCTCCTGTTTTTCTGTTTTGCACCCCCCCCCCCTCCTTTTCGGCTTTGCATCCATCCTCCTTTCTGTTTTGCAACCTTTCTGCCTCGCATCCGTCCTCCTTTTCTGCTCTGCGTCCTCCTTTTTGCTTTGCATCCTCCTTTTCTGCTTTGCATCCATCCTCCTTTTTGCTTTGCGTCCTTTCCAGCTTTGCATCCATCCTCCTTTTCGGCTTTGCACTCTTCCCTTTCTGCTTTGCATCCATCCTCCCTTCCTGCTTTGCACCCTTTGCCTGTTTTGCACCTTTTTTCCTGCCTCGCACCCTCCTCTCCTGCTTTGCACCCTCCTTTTTCTGCTTTGCATCCTTTCCTGCTTTGCATCCATCCCCCTTTTTTGCTTTGCAACCTCTTTTTTGCTTTGCATCCTTCTCTGCTCTGCACCCCCCCTTTCTGCTCTGCACCCCCCTTTCTGCTCTGCACCCTTCTCTCCATCCTTCCTTCTTTCCCCTCCCCACCCCTCTTCCCTTGCCACCCCTCCACCCCCCCCCCCCCAAAAAAAAACCCTCATTGCCATTCCTCCGGTGCCTCCGTCCCCCTCCCCGAGCCCCCCGCCATGGCCAACCTGCCCCCCCCCTCGCCCTGACCCACCATGGCGAGCATCCCCGTGGTCCCCCCCGGCTCCCCACGCTGGCTGCTGGTGCTCAGCGCCCTGCTGGTGTCGCGCCCGCCGGGGGGGACAGGCAAGAAGGCCGTGCACGTCGGGGCGCTCTTCCCCATGAGCGGGGGGTGGCCGGGGGGGCAAGCGTGCCTGCCCGCCGTCCGCATGGCGCTGGAGGACGTCAACAGCCGGAGGGACATCCTGCCCGACTACGAGCTGCGCCTCATCCACCACGACAGCAAGGTGGGGAGGGGGCGGCGGGGGTAAGGGGAGGTGGGGGGGGGGTTATGGGGGTGTAGGGGGGGAAGTGGGGATGGGGAGGTGGGGATGGGGATGGGGGTGATGGGGATGGGGGCAATGGGGATGGGGACGTGGTGAGGGGCAATGGGATGGGAAAAGGGATGGGGATGTGGGGAGGGGTGGTGGGGATGGGGATGGGGCAATGGGGATGGGGGGGAGTGGGAATGGGAACATGGGGAGGGGTGATGGGGATGGGGACAGGGATGGGGACATGGTGAGGGGGACGGGGACGTGGTGGGGGGCAGTGGGGATGGGGACGTGGTGAGGGGCAATGGGATGGGGACAGGGATGGGAACGTGGGGAGGGGTGGGGGAGACAGGGACACGGTGGGGGGCAGTGGGGATGGGTCAGGGATGGGGGCGTGGTGAGGGGTGGTGGGGATGGGGGGGCAGCAGGGGGTGGTGGGGATGGGGGCAGAGCTATAGGGCAGGGTATAGGGACAGCAGGATGGGGCAGGGACACGGGGCAGGGTGGCCAGGATGGGGCAGAGCTATAGGGCAGGGACATGGGATGGGGTGACCGAGGTGGGACGGGACATATAGGGCAGGGTGACAAGGACGAGGCAGATAAATTGGGGGCTGGGGGGGGGGAGCAGATATATGGGGCAGGGTGGCAATGACACCACAGATATATAGGGCTATACAGGGCAGGGGCAGAGGGACCGAGGCAAGGGTGGGGAAGGGGGCTAGGATGGGGCAGGGTATTTGGGGCACTGGTGGGGGGCTTGGATGTGCTGGGGGGGGGTCACGGGCATAAACCTGCCCCATAGCAAGGGGAAGCAGTGGGGGTCCCTCTGATGCCCCCATCCCCATCCATCTGTCCCTTATCCCAGTGTCCGTCTGTCCTGCACCCCCCATTCCCTCTTTCTGTCCCCATCCCCCCCCCCCTTTTTTTTTTCCTGCATCCCCCCCCCATCCAGCCCGGTTGCCACGGCAGCGGATGCTGCTGGGTCTGCCGCTGGGTTGCCGTGGCGACGGCGCCTCCGTGCCCTGAATTATTCACAGCCCCCCCAGGGAGGGAGCCGGAGCATCGCGGGGCCCCCCCATGGGAACCCAGACCCCCCCCCCCCCCCCTTCCCTTTTATATAGTTTTTTTTGGGGAAGCGGATCCAACCCCACCACCAGGAGGGGAATGGGGGCGATGGGTTAAACTGGGGGAACTGGGATGGGGAAAAGGGGCGGTGAGGAAACGGGGGGGGAGTCCAGCAGCTGCTTGATCCTTGTGTCCCTGTTCCTCCCCCCCCCCCCCCAGTGTGACCCAGGCCAGGCCACCAAGTACCTCTATGAGCTGCTCTACAACGACCCCATCAAGATCATCCTCATGCCCGGCTGCAGCAGCGTCTCCACGCTTGTGGCCGAAGCCGCCCGCATGTGGAACCTGATTGTGGTGAGGGGCAACACCCAGGGTCCTAGGGGGGGCACACCTTGGGGGGGTAACACAGGGTGCTGACCCCCCCGATGCTGCTGGGGACGGAGGTGGCATGGTTGCACTGGTGCTCAGCAGTGGTCGTGCACGCGTGCCGCATTGCACGCAGCAACGCGTTGTTGTGTTGCACGCACGGCTGCAGCCACCGCGTGCCAAGGACGTGTGCGAGTGCTGCTACGCGCGTGGTTGTTGCTCTGCGTGTGCTTCTTGCCGTCAGGTTGTTGTTTTCGGGTTGTTGCTACACGTGGCGTTGCTTCCGGGGTGTTGCTGTGTGCGCAGCTGTTGCTTTTGGGTTGTTTTTGTATATGTGCTTGTTGCTTTCGGGTTGTTGCTGCACGTGTGGTTGCTTTTGAGTTGTTAACGCGTGCGCTTGTTGCTTTCAGGGTGTTCTTCCATTTGCAGTTGTTGCTGTGTGTCTGCTTGTTGCTTTCAGGTTGTTACGTGCACGCTTGTTGCCTTCTGGTTGTTGCTTCGTGTGTGCTTGTTGCTTTCGACTTTTTGGGGGGCTCACGACCCCCCTCTGCTCTTCCCCCTCCCCTCGCAGCTCTCCTACGGCTCAAGCTCCCCTGCCCTCTCCAACCGCCAGCGCTTCCCCACTTTCTTCCGCACCCACCCCTCGGCCACTCTGCACAACCCCACGCGTGTCCAGCTCTTCAAGAAGTGGGGCTGGACCAAGATCGCCACCATCCAGCAGACCACGGAGGTCTTCACCTCGGTACGCACGCTGGAGACCCCCCCTCAAACCTGCTTCGACCCTGCTGCCATGCCCTCCACGACATCCCCAAAATCTGCTGCACCGCTGCTTGCCCCCATCCTGATGACCCCATGGTTCGTGACCCAACTCAACTCAACCAGACCTGACCCAACCCAACTCAACCAGACCTGACCCAACCCAACCCAACCCAGCCTGACCTGACCCAACTCAACCCAATCCAACTCAACCTAACCCAACCTGACCCAACTCAACCCAACTCATCCCAACTCGACTCAACCCAACTCAACCTGACCCAACCCAACCCGACTTGACCCGATCCAACTCATCCCAACTCAACCCAACCCAACTCAACCTGACCCAACCCAACCTGACCCAACTCATCCCAACCCAACTCATCCTGACTCGACCCAACCCAACTCAACTTTACCTGACCTGACCCGACCCAACCCAACCTACCCGTATCCCTTGCTTGGTGCCCCTCCACCCTCCCCGGGCTCACTCTGCACTCTCTTTCCCTTCTGACCTCCCCCACCCCATCTGCCTGCCCCCTGTCTGCCCACTCCCCGCCCTGCTGGCCCCCTCACCAGACTCTTGATGACCTGGACCAGCGGGTGAAGGAAGCCGGCCTGGAGATCACCTTCCGCCAGAGCTTCTTCTCTGACCCTGCCGCACCTGTGCGCAACCTCAAGGTGAGCCCACCTCACCTGCATCCCCAAAGCCCTCCTTCCAGTGCCCAAAACCACTGGGGTGCTTCTGGAGCCATGCCCTGAACCCCAAAAAGGGAGCAGAGCCACTCCAGGATGCCCAAGCATCCAGGTCAAGGTGGGGATGTGAACCTGCATCTCTTCCACCTGGATGAGGAGCCGTGTCCATGATGGGCAACACTGAGTTTTAACTGCCAGCTCCACCTTCCTATTCAAATTTATGCAAATGAGGGGTGGGTGGGGTTGGGTTTGCATAAGCCCAGGGAGCAGATGTCCCACCCCAGGCTGAGTTGTCTCCCTGCAGCGCCAGGACGCCCGTATCATTGTGGGGCTCTTCTACGAGACGGAGGCGCGTAAGGTCTTCTGCGAGGTGAGGAGCACATGGGTGGAAAGGGGGGGACACCAGTGGGGCGTGAGGGAGCACATGGAATGGAGGAGGGTGGATGTAGGGTGATGGATGGTGGGATGGAGAAAAGGGTGGTGGGGCACGTGGGAGAGAGGGCAGAAAGGTGGTGGTGGGATGGGTGGGTGGAAGCCTGGGGAGATGCGAGTGTGGTCAGATGGGTGGGTAAGTGGGATGGTGGGAAGAGAGATGGTTGAGTGGAGGCACAGGGTGAAGAGTGGGTGGACGAAGGTCTGGATGGATGAACGGGGTGTGGATGGCCAGAGGTCTGGAATGATGGGCAGAGGTATGGATGGAGAAACATCAGGATGGATGGACAAAGGTCAGGATGGACAAAGGTCTGGATGGATGGACAGGCTGTGGATGGACTGATGGCTGGATGGATGAACGAGCTGGGAAGAAGGATGCTAGATGAGCAAAGGGTGACGGGATGAAAGCAGCTGCCCCGCGGCCCGCCCAGGTCTACAAGGAGAAGCTGTATGGCAAGAAGTACGTCTGGTTCCTCATCGGCTGGTACGCCGACAACTGGTTCCGCATCAAAGACCCGGCCATCAACTGCACCGAGGCGGAGATGGCCGAGGCCGTGGAGGGGCACGTCACCACCGAGATCGTCATGCTCAACCCTGAGAACACCCGCAGTATCTCCAACATGGTACAAGGCTGGGGGGGGACACATCCCAACGGGGAGGGCAGGCAAGGCAGCTTGGACCCCAAGGGTCTTCTCCATCGCATCCACCACATCGCCACCTCCCTGTCCCTGTCCCAGACGTCCCAGGAGTTCATCGAGAAGCTGCAGAAGAGGCTGGGGAAGAACCCAGAGGAGACGGGAGGCTTCCAGGAGGCGCCGCTGGCCTACGATGCCATCTGGGCGCTGGCCCTGGCCCTCAACAAGACCTCAGCAGAGCTGGTCAAGAAGGGGCTGCGCCTGGAGGACTTCAACTACAACAACAAGAACATCACCGATGAGATCTACCGGGCCCTCAACTCCTCCGCTTTTGAGGGTGTCTCGGTGCGTTGCACCCCAGAGCATCCCCCAACCCTGTCCACCTTCTCCCCACCAAGGTGTCCCATGTCCGCAGCTCCTTAACCTTTGAGGGTGTCCCCTGAAACACCCCCAAAAAGTGCCAGATGGGTGAAAACTTTGCCTCCTAGCACCCGCTGGGCACGTGGTGCTGCTGCCTGACAGGTCCGTGTCCTGATGCTCATCCCACAGGGCCACGTTGTCTTTGACGCCAGTGGGTCCCGCATGGCCTGGACACTCATCGAGCAGCTTCAAGGTGAGTGAGCGCAGGTGTGCAACACGGTCACCATGTCCCATGTGTTCACTTCATCACGAGATGCTTGTAGCAGGCAACATCACATCTGTTGCACACATCAAACCCTCTCGTTTGCATGATAAATAGCATACAACAGCGAACTGGTGCCCCAGGATGGACACCACAACAACCCTTTGGGCCAACAGGACACGAAGCCTTAGCATGCAATCACTCATGCGTGTGATGGAGGGAGGTGGTCAGGAGGTAGGAGGGACGGGAAAGGACAAAGAAGGTCACCAGGAGTGGTCAGCGTGGATTCAACAAGGGGATGTCAGGCTTGGCCAACTTGACCACCTTCTGCTGGTCTGGTAGATGAAGAGAGAGCGATGGACGTTGTCTAGGTGGACTTTAGGAAGGCTTTCGGCACTGCCATAAGATCCTAGAGAAGCTGTTGATGGATGGGCAGACGGTGAGGTGGGTTGGGAACTGGCTGAACCATCTGGATGGTGGTGATCAGTGGCACCGCATCCAGCTGGAGGACAGTCACCAGCATGTCCTGGGACCTGGTGGGGACACCAAGTGGAACAGGAACCAGTGATGTGCCCTTGCTGCAAGCAAGTATAAGTGTCCTGGACTGCCGTAGGCGAAGCATTGTCAGCAGGTCAAGGGAGGTGATCCACTCCGCTCAGTACTGGTCAGCCAAAACCGGCTGTACTGGGTCCAATTCTGGGCTCCCCCATATGAGAGATATCTGGCCACACTGGAGAGAGTCGAGGAAGGATGATGGGCTGCTCCAGCTGAACATCAGGAAACACTCTGCCATGGTGCAGGTGGCCAAGCACTGGCACCCCAGAGAAGTTGTTGGATTTCCAGCCTCATCTTCAAAAGCCACCAGCACGTAGTCCCGAGCACCCAGCTCTGGGTGGACCAGGTGGATCCAGGGGTGCCTTCCAACATCAACAATCCCAATGGGGTCATCGCACCTCCTGCCTGACCCGTCCCCACTGCCCTTGCAGGAGGTGTCTACAAGAAGATCGGCTACTACGACAGCACCAAGGACAACCTCTCCTGGTACAACAACGACAAGTGGATCGGTGAGAGGGGTGGTGGGAGGATGTGGGGGGACTTGGGGGAGCACCCACAGGGCTCCTGCCATTGGGAAGGGCCCCTCCGTGCCCCCTAATTGTGCCACGGGCTCTGCAGGAGGTGCCCCACCAGCTGACTACACCAAGGTCATCACCACCTTTCGGTTCCTGTCCCAGAAGCTCTTCATCTCCGTCTCAGTGCTGGCTTCGCTGGGCATCCTCTTGGCCATCATCTGCTTGGCCTTCAACATCTACAACGGGCACGTCCGGTCAGTGACACCCCCTTCCCCGAGGCCGATGGCCAAGAATCAACCCAAATGTCACCGTTTTCCCGGCGTTTGGGTGCTCTCATGTGCTTCCTACGGCAACGGGAGGTTGCTCTTGGTAGGAATCTCCTCTTCCCGTGTCACTTCAGGCGGTGCTGAGCCTGTAGCACACAGTGCCCAGCGTCCGTTGACCTCCCTTCGTGCCTCGGTTTCTCGGGTCCTATTGGGGGTCAGCTTGGCGCGATGGTGATGCCCCGTGTCCCCGTTGCGTGTGTCCTCCAGGTACATCCAGAACTCCCAGCCCTACCTGAACAACATGACGGCCGTGGGCTGCACGCTGGCACTCGCTGCCGTCTTCCCCCTGGGGCTGGATGGATACCACATCGGGCCAGGGCTCTTCCCCTTCGTCTGCCAGGTAGGGGGGGCCAGAGGAGGGAGGCAGCTGGAGGGGGAATGGTTTTGGGTACAGCTATGGGATTGGGACGGATGGAGGAGGAGTTCTGGGTGCAACTGTGGGATGGGGACGGGTGGAGGAGGAACTGTTGGAGATGGAACCATGGGATGGGGACAGCTGGAGGGGGAACGGTTGTGGCTACAACCATGGGATGTGGGAAGCTGGAAGGGGAGGACACTGTCTAAGCACAGCCAAGCAATGGGGCCACCACACACCCTCCGCAGGCCCGGCTGTGGCTGCTCGGGCTGGGGTTCAGCCTGGCTTACGGCAGCATGTTCACCAAGATCTGGTGGGTCCACACCGTCTTCACCAAGAAGGAGGAGAAGAAGGAGAAGCGGAAGGTGAGGGGGGGTCCGGAGGAGGGGGTGGGGAATTGCCGTGGTGCCGTGCTGACCCTGCGTGCCCCTGTGCCCCCAAAGCAGACCCTGGAGCCGTGGAAGCTGTATGCCACCGTGGGGCTGCTGGTGGGGCTGGACGTGGTGACGCTGATCATCTGGCAGATCGTGGACCCCCTGCACCGCACCATTGAGGTGGGGGTAGTGTGGAAGGAGTTGCTGAGGGCACTGCTGGGGGGGGGTGTTCACGGCAGCGGGGGGATGCTCAGAGCTGGGGGGATGCTCACAGCACCAGGGCACTGCTGGAGGGAAGTTCACAGCACTGAGGGGGGGGGCGATGACATCAGGGTGCTGCTGGGGGGCACAGGGGGGTCCCACAGCCAAGGCTCCCCCACCCATGTGCCCCCTCCTGCCCTTGCCACCCCAGGAGTTCACCAAAGAGGAGCCCAAGACGGACACGGACGTCTCCATCCTGCCCCAGCTGGAGCACTGCAGCTCCACCAAGATGAACACGTGGCTCGGTGGGCACGGGGGGGGTCGAGGTAGGGGGTTGGGGGTTGGGGGAGGCAGGCAGGAATTTGGTGATGGTGGGGGGAAGGGGTTCCAAGCAAGACTTGGGGTATGAGGAGGGTTGGGGTAGAGGTCCTAAAGGAGACCCATGGGGGGCAGATAAGGGGGGTCCCCCATTCCCTGCTTGACCACCGATGTGTGACCCCCCCCCTTTTACCCTTTATTCTCCCCCGCCAGGGATATTTTATGGCTTCAAGGGGCTGCTCCTGCTGCTGGGCATCTTCCTGGCGTACGAGACCAAGAGCGTGTCCACCGAGAAGATCAACGACCACCGTGCCGTGGGCATGGCCATCTACAACGTGGCAGTAAGCCTGGGGAAAGGGGGGCTGCGGGGGGGGTCCTTTTGCCCCATATCTCACGGGGCGACCCCCAAAATATCCCCCGCAGGTCCTCTGCCTCATCACCGCGCCCGTCACCATGATCCTCAGCAGCCAGCAGGAGATCCTCAGCAGCCAGCAGGACGCGGCCTTCGCCTTCGCCTCGTTGGCCGTCGTCTTCTCCTCCTACATCACCTTGGTCGTCCTCTTTGTGCCCAAGGTGACAGCGGGGACAGGGGCGCCGGGGGGGGGGAGGGTCTCCGAAAAAACACCAGAGAGGGGACGGCCGTCTCGCGGGGTTCCTCCTCTGGGCGTCGGGTGTTAGGTTTTGGGGTGAGGATCTGAAAGTCGGGGGCCCCCGCAGATGCGGCGCCTCATCACCCGGGGCGAGTGGCAGTCGGAGCAGCAGGACACGATGAAGACGGGCTCATCCACCAACAACAACGAGGAAGAGAAGTCCCGGCTGCTGGAGAAGGAGAACCGGGAGCTGGAGAAGATCATCGCCGAGGTGGGTGCACCCCAAAAATGCGCTGGGGGATGTGCGGCACCCCACGGGTGTTGTAGCGTCGGGGTGCTGGGGTCACCTCGTTAGGGGTTTTGTAGCATTGAGGGTGTCAGGGACATCCCATAAAGGTGGGACACCCCATAAAGCTGTCGTAGCACTGGGGTGTTGGGGACACCCCATAAAGCTGTTGTAGCATTGGGGCGTTGGGGACATCCCATACTTCTTGAATGCCCCATAAAGGTGGAAAACCCCATAAAAACGTCATGGTGTTGGGGATACCCCATCAAGGTTGGATACCCCATAAAGATCAGGGCACTGGGGACACCCCATAAAGGCGTTGTAGCGTCAAGGCGTTGGGGACACCCCATAACAGTTGGATACCCCATAACGCTTGGACACCCCATAAAGGTTGGGCACCCCCTAAATGCATTATAGCGGGGTTTTACCAACCTACAGCTGCACCCACCCCCGGTGCACCACCCCTGGGGTGCTCCCCCCATCCCTTAGGGTCAGGGGCTGTTTCCCAATCCCTTTTTTCCCCCCTTTTTTTTCTCCCCCCTTTGCAGAAGGAGGAGCGGGTGTCGGAGCTCCGCCAGCAGCTCCAGGACCGCCAGCAGCTCCGCTCGCGCCGCCGCTCCTCCAACCCCTCCCGGGAGGCCGATAACCATTTTGCCCCGGGGTTGGGGGCCGCCCCGACCCCGGCCCCCTTCTACCAGCCCAACCTGCCCCTGGTGCGCTGCCTGGTCTCGGAGCAAGCCGACAAATTGGGACGGGGCAACTGTGACGGCAGCCGGGTCCACCTCCTCTACAAGTGACCCCTTCGGGGGGGGGGGGATGCGAGGCGAAGAGCTGGGATTTGGGGCTAAGAAGGGTGGGGCCAAAGAGGGCGGGGCTAAGCAGGGTGGGGCTGTGGGGGGCGGAGCCTCTTGGCCTTATAATGGTGATTGTTTTTAAGGCGTTTTTCCCTTTTGTCTTCACCCCTGGGGGGCAGTTGCGGTGCCCCCCCCTCCCCAGCTTGCCACCTGCCTCCAGTTGCGGTCAGGAGGCGAAATTTTGGGGAAGGGGGAGGGCGGTTGGTTAATTAGGGGAGGGGCGGGCGCAGAAGGGGTTACACCCCCACGCTTTCCCCCTCCAAGCATCCCCTGCTCCCCTCCTTCTGGTCCTCATCATCTTCCTCCTCCTCCTCCTCCTCCTCCTCCTCCACCAACGCATGACGCAGCCTCCCGGCGAGGCTGGCAGGGGGCAGCGGGCGTCCGACCCCCTCCCACCGCCCCCCAGGGTTGGAATCAAAGTGGGGAGAGGCAGCGCCGTGCCCCCCCCCCCCCCCCATCCCCTCTCCTTTTTTTTCCGTCGGGTTGTAGCTTACAACCGCGCGTAGTTACTCGTAGGTGTAGTAGCGCGCGACTTCCTCTGCTTGTAGCGACCGGCGTGGCGGGTCACGGCACGGGGAGGTGGGGGGGGGGGGTCCATGCCCACCCCCAAAATGGGGTCCCAGCCCCCCCCAAAGGCACCGTGGGCTTGGTTTGGGGGCCGTGGGACGTTGTGCACGGCGGGGTCGGGGTCCTCGGGTGTACGGTCGTGCGGTAGTGGACAACCGGACCCTGGTTCTTCTCACGGTCTCCGTTGTCGTTCCTGAGCCTGGAAACATCCCAACACCTCGGCGTGCCCCCCCGAGACCCTCCCCAAAATATCCCCACACCCTCTGCCCCTTGGGATTTGGGGTGGCCATAAAGCCGAGGTCAAACCCGGAGCCGATGCCGCCCTCGCAGGGCACAAACCCTCAAGGTGATGGCTAGCACCCCCCCCCCAGAATGGTGGTTCCCCTCCTCTTTTATTTGTTTTTTGCTTTTATTTGGGTTCAGGTTCACCCCTCCCGCCCCCAAAATACACACAGCCGGGCCGGGGACGGCTCCGATAGGGACCGGGGAGTTGGCGGCGGCGCCAGGCACGGCGGGAGGTGGAAATTGGGCACCCTGCCACCCTCCCGGCCCTAAAACACCCCCCCCCTCCGACAGGGATTTGGGCACCCCCCTCCTCAATTTAAGCCAAACTGGTGATTTACAGCTCCTGGTTGCCCCCCCTTACAAACAAAAGGTCCTGGCTTTGTTGGTTTTTTTTTTGGGGGGGGGAGGGGGTGTCCTTGGGATCACGCTCGCTGCCGTTACAGAAGAGGCATCATCAGGACGTGGTATTGGGGAAAAGATTTAATAAAGGGGAAATGGGGCTTGTGTGTTGCCCCCCCCATCCCCAAATCTGGGGGGGTGTCCCCTCCAAAACCCATTTGGCCAAGGGTATGAGTTTGGGGGGGGGGGGAACCTGTTAGGAACCCATCCCCACCAAATGGGGAACCCCAAGACATCCCAGCCCCATAAAATGGGGAGGGGGTGTGGGGGGGGTCCTCGTTAATAGGGGGGCCACCCCGGCGGCCCCCAGGTGCTGTTTGTCACCGGGCTGCCCCCCTCGCACGCCGCGGGCAGGAGGAAGAAGAGGAAGACCCCGCAGAGCACCAAGCCCCCCGAAATCAGCAGGGCGACGGCGACGGCCACCGCCTTGAAGAAGGGCCAGCGCCCCCCACCCCGGCCCCCCGGAGGGGCTGGGGGGGGCTGGGACCCCCCCACCTCCAGGCTGAGGGTCACCGTGGGCAGGCGGCCGGGCTGGGGGGTGTAGAGCAGGAGCCCCTTGGGGCGATCGAAGCGGACGAAGCCCCTTGGGGTGGCGGGGAGGGTGGGGGGCAGGAGGTCGGAGCGGGTCGGCAAAGCTGGGGGGCCGCGGCGGGGGGGCAGGGCTGTGGGGCGGCGGCAGATGGGGCAGAGTAAGGGGGCGGCAGGGGTCGCCACGCTGACCCTGGCCAAGCACTCGAGGCAGAAGACGTGGCCACAGCCCAGCGCTTTGGGCAGCTTGAAGAGGCGGTCGTAGGGGGCGAAGCAAATGACACAGTCCCGGGGGGGCCCCTCGGGGTCTGCCGGGGGGCTCGGCATGGCAGCGATGGCCCTAGAGAAGGGGGGAAACAGCGCGGGGGGGTTACAAGGGGGCAATAAGGAGGTGAGGACGCAAGGTGAGGGAGCAAAAATAGGCAGGGATGGCATCGCTGCAAAGAATACCCCAATTCCCGCTGCCAACAGATCCCAAAAAAAGCACAAAAATACCCAAACGCCCCCCCCCCCCAGCCCCTCCTCACCTGCCCCCAGGGGTGCCAACCCCCCGTGGGGGCCGCAGCAAGCACCCGCTCAGCTCAGGTACAGCCGGACAGGGAGGGCCAGCGGCACGCCCCCCCCACGTCACCCTGTCACCAGGGGACGGGTCCCAAGGGCCACAGTGGCCCTGTGGGACCTGGCTGGCACCACACCTGGTTCGGGGTGGGACCTGTGGGTTTTGGCAGCTGTCCCGTACCACTTTTCCCCCCCCCCCCCCCCCGTCCCGGTTTTATTTCTTCTGCCTTGCCTCTCAGCACTGTTTCCTCCACCCCCCACTGTGGAACAAGGGATAAACGGGGGCACAGAGGGGATTCGGGGCAAGGGGACACAGCCCCCAACCCCAAATCACGCCCAGGAATGAGGAAATCCCAACCCTACAAGGTGCCAAGGTGAGCTGGGGGCAGCTGTGTAGCATGGAGACACGTGGGACCTAACGGGACATCCCCATGCTTTTCTGGGGTCCAGCCCCAAAAAGGACCCCCCCAGGCACCCCTCGTGCGTGTGGAAGAGGACAAAATACCCCAAAAACCACGAACAGCACCCCCATAATCCCACAGCACAGGGAGGAGAGGAGGGGCACGAAGTAGAAGCCAACTTTATTTTGTGCATAACAGCAGCTCTTTAACGGTTGGACTTGGCCACGCGCTCCAGCTCGTCCTTCTTCTTGATGGCGTACGAGTTGGAAGAGCCCTGGCAAGGGGAGGAGGAAAAAAAAACCGTGAGAAATCATGACATGTCGCGATAGTGAGGCCGTCCTGCCACCGCCTGGTGACAGCCTCACCTTGGCAGCGTTGATGAGCTCGTCGGCCAGGCACTCGGCGATGGTCTTGATGTTGCGGAAAGCGGCCTCGCGGGCACCCGTGCACAGCAGCCAGATGGCCTGGGAGGAAGGGGGGGGCAAGGGAAGGAAAAAGGGGGACATCAGGGACACGCTGACGAGGAGGGGGGTCCCCACAGCTCAGGGATTCCACAAAAGGGGGCACCTGGTTGACGCGGCGCAGTGGGGACACATCCACGGCCTGCCTCCGCACCGTGCCGGCGCGGCCGATGCGCGTCGAGTCCTCGCGGGGGCCGCTGTTGATGATGGCGTTCACCAGGACCTGCAGGGGGTTCTGCGGGGGGGGGAAAAAAAAAAAAAAAGGGATAAAAATCAACCCAAAAAGGGATAAAAATCAACCCATACGCCCCTAAAACCCAACCGCTGCGCCCCTAAAAATGGTCCCAGCCAACACCCAACCGCCCCGCACCTCTCTACAGGGGAAAAAAAAAAAAAAAGGGATCAAAATCAGCCCTTACGCCCCTAAAACCCGACCGCCGCGCCCCTAAAAATGGTCCCAGCCGCCCCGCACCTCCCCGGTGAGCAGGTGGATGATCTCGAAGGCGTGCTTGACGATGCGCACGGTCATCAGCTTCTTGCCGTTGTTGCGGCCGTGCATCATCATGGAGTTGGTGAGGCGCTCCACGATGGGGCACTGCGCCTTGCGGAAGCGCTTGGCCGCGTAGCGCCCGGCGCTGTGGGGCAGGTACTTGGCGTATTTCTCCTTGACGGCGATGTAGTCCTGCAGGGGGGGGTAGGGGGGAGATGGTGAGGCCCCTTCCTGATGCGCCACGGGGTCTTGGGGTGACCCCAAAGGGTAACCCCACGCGGGCCGAAAAATACCTGGAGGGAGATGTCGTTGATCTGCACATCGTCCGTGCTCCACTTGCCGAAGAGCTTGATGTCGGGGGTCTCGGTGACAGCGGGCGCCGTCTCCCAGTCGGTCATTCTGCCAAGAAAATGGGGATTGGGGTGAAAAGGGGGCAAGGCAGACCCGCCCCTTTTACCCCTGCATTGAATTGGGGGGTGCAGGTCCTTAAAATGAGATGGGGAGGACCTGTGGGTGAGCCCGAAGAGGTGGAGCGCCCTTCCGAATCACCCTTAACGCAGGGAGCTCCCAAAAATCTTTTACCTCAGAGAGCCCCCCATAAAGGAACAGCCCCCAGAGCCCCCAAACTCCCACCTCAGTGTCCCCACAAGGCCTAGGACCCCCCTGTTTTTAACTCAATGACCCCCCCCCAAACTCCTACCTCAGAGCTCCCCCTGCCTGGAGCACCCCCCATTCCTCCATCAGGGACAACCCCAAGGCCTCAACCCCCCCCCCCCCCCCCCCCCAATTTCTATTCGGGACCCCAACCACAGCCTGACCCCACACATTTTAACCCCAACCCCTCCCCACCTCATCGCCTCCCCCCAAGGCCTGTCAACACCCCCCCCCCCCAATTCCCACCTCAACACCCCCCCAAACCCAAATCCCCCTCCTTTCCTACCTCATCCCCCCCCCCATATTTTAGCCCCACAATTCCCCCCAGTCCCCCCCAAGCCCCGATTCCTCCCCATTTAACCCCCCCAGCCCTGAGAACCCCAAATCCCCCTCCTAAACCCCTGAACCCCCCCTAATCCCCACCCCAACGCTCCCAAAATCCCTGAGCCCTCCCCTTTTGTACCCCAGTCCCCCCCCCCAAGGCCTCACCCCAAATTTCTCCCTCAGCGACCCCCCCACCAGGCCCCAATCCCCCTCCCCCCCCCCATTTACCCCCTCCCCGTGGCCTGAGGACCCCCAAACCCCCCTCCCAGACCCCACCACCCCCTCCCCGACCCCACAGCCCCTCCTCCGCCATTCTCAGCCCCAAATATCCCCAAATTCACCCCAAATTCCCCCCGGCCCCGCCGCACTCACATGGCGGCCTCTGCAGATCCGGCGCCGAAAAAGAGCTCGGACGGGGCCTCCCCGCCTCTTATCCAGGGGCAGGCGCCGGCTTCCGGCTGCGCATGCGCAACGCTGCAGCGAGGCTCCGCGCTTCCGCCCGTTCTACCCTCGCCGTGCCCGTCCTTTCGGTCCCGCCGGGCGGTGGCGCATGCGCGGAGGGCGATGGTGAAGCCGGGCGGGGCATGGTTGTTGAGGGCGTCTGCCCGAACTCTGCCATATTGTGGGGTTTCTCCCTATGGAGGATATAGGGACACGCGTGGGGGGGCGGAGGGGATCCCTCAGCGGGGCCTCTCCGCCCCTACACAGTCAGCAGCTCCTCCCAGCTCAGTGTCAGCCACAAACACACAGGTTTCCTTCCCATCCCATAGCCAGGTCGTTTATGGGATCACTGGCCCCAAAATGGAGCCCCACTGGTGCCTGGCCACCAGCCTAACGTCACCCCATTTACCAGGCCCCTCAGAGCCTGACCCCTCAGCCAACTGTTCACCCATTGCGTTGTGAATTCCTTGTAGCATTTTTCAGATGGATAGGGTCAGAAACCACGTTGAAATCTACTGAAACCCAAAAAGATCACCTCAGCTGGCTCCCCTTGGTCAACTACATGGGTGAAAATTAAGGAAATTAAGTTTGTCAAACTGGATTTTCCCCTCACATTGGCCACGACCAATGACTGTGCTGTTTTCCGGGCATTTTCTCTAACTCCCAAAATAATTTTCTCCATAATATTAGGAGGCAAAAAAAAAAGTGGGGCTGAGGCTTGTAATTACTGGCTCTTAATGCTTATTTGTGGAGATTTTGGGGACCAGGGGGCCACCTGAGGGAGATTTGGGATCCAATGAACGCCTGAGGGGACTTTAGGGACCAACCATCTCCTGAGGGGATTTTAGGGACCAAGGATCATCTGAGGGGACTTTAGGGACTGCAGGCCACCTGAAGGAGGTTTAGAAACAGTCACCTGAGGGGAATTTGGGGACCAAGGATCATCTGAGGGGACTTTGGGGACCACATGCCAACTGAGGGGACTTTAGGGACCAACGATGGATCTTCTGAGGTGACTTTACGGATGAGCAGCTGCCTGAGAGGATTTTGGGGACCAGGGGCCACCTGAGGGTACTTTAGGGACCAGGGGCCACCTGAGGGGACTTTAGGGACTACTGAACACCTGAGGAGACTTTGGGGACCAAGGAACATCTGAGGTGACTTTGGGGACCAGGGGCCACCTGAGGTGACTTCGGGTACTAATGAGCACCTGAGGGGACTTTGAGGACCAACACCTGAAGGGACTTTGGGGACCAGGAGCCACCTGAGGGGACTTTGGGGATCAATGAACACCTGAGGGGACTTTGGGGACAACGGGGTCACCTGAGGGGACTTTGGGGGACTTTGGGGATCAATGAACACCTGAGGGGGCTTTGGGGACAACGGTGTCACCTGAGGGGACTTTGGGGACCAGGGGCCACCTGAGGGGATTTTGGGACTAGTGAACACCTGAGGGGACTTTGGGGACCAGGGGCCACCTGAGGGGGTTTTAGGGACAACGGGGTCACCTGAGGGGACTTTGGGGATCAATGAACACCTGAGGGGACTTTGGGCACCAGGTGCCACCTGAGGCGACTTTGGGGACCACCGAACACCTGAGGGGGACTTTGGGGACCAGAAGCCACCCGCGGCAACCCCGCCGCCTCCGCGCCCCCTCGGGGCCAGCAGGGGGCGGCTGCGGGCGGGCGGCGCCGCGGGGGCTGCCGGGGCCGGGGCGGGTGGGGCCGAGCCGCTGCGGGGGGGGGGTCCCGGTCCCGATCCCGGTCCCGATCCCGGTCCCTGTCCCCGGTCCCTGTCCCCGTGTCACCGCCGGGATGTTCTTCACGTGCGGCCCTAACGAGGCCATGGTGGTGTCGGGTGAGTCGGGGCCCCCCCCCCCCATCCCCCCCGCTCCCCGCACCGGCGGTGTGTGTGGGGGGGTCCCGGGGCTTACCCCGTGCCCCTCGTCCCGCAGGTTTCTGCCGCAGCCCCCCCGTGATGGTGGCCGGGGGCCGGGTGCTGGTGGTGCCGTGTCTGCAGCAGATCCAGCGGTGACATGGGGGGGGCGTGAGGGAGGGGCTGGTGGGGGGGTGTGGGGGGACGGAGGGGTGTGGGGGCATGGGGGGGGTAAGGGGGGTGTGGAGGGCAAGGGGGTGGCATGGGGGGATGTGGGGGGACAGGAGGGGTATGGGGGGCATGGGGGGGCAAGGGGGTGGCATGGGGGGACATAAGGGGACAAGGGGGCGGCATGGGGGGATGTGGGGGGACAGGAGGGGTATGGGGGGCATGGTGGGGGCAAGGGGGGTGGCATGGGGGGACATAAGGGGACAAGGGGGCGGCATGGGGGGATGTGGGGGGACAGGAGGGGTATGGGGGGCATGGGGGGGCAAGGAGGGGGCATGGGATGAAGGAGTGGCATGGGGGGATGTGAGGGACAAGGGGGCGGCATGGGGGGATGTGGGGGGACAGGAGGGGTATGGGGGGCATGGGGGGGGCAAGGGGGTGGCAGCAGGAGACAAGGGGGTGGCATGGGGTGACAAGGGATGGCATGGGGGGGAATAAGGAGGTGACGGAGGATAAGGGGGTGGCATGGATGACGTGAGGGGCACGGGGGTGGCATGGGGGGACAAGGGGGGTGCCGTGGGGGTGACCTGTCCCCTCCCTGCCCCCTCCCCAGGATCTCCCTCAACACCCTGACCCTCAACGTGCGCAGTGAGAAGGTGTACACCCGCCACGGCGTCCCCATCTCTGTCACTGGCAATCGCCCAGGTACCCCCCTGCCCCCCCCTGTGCCCCCCCACCCGTGTCCCCACAGCTGTCACCTCCCCCCGCCCCCCAGGTCCCCAGGGGGCACCGGTGCAGCCCCTTTTAAGAGGGGTCCTGCAGTGGGCCCCACCTGGAGCTGCTGGTGGGGGGGGGGGGGGGGGGGCTCTTAAAAGGGCAGTGTCATGCTGCAGTGGTTGGGGGGGGGGGGGGGCAGCAGCAACATCGCCTTAAAGCGGCCCTGTTGAGGTGGGCCCCACCCTAAGGAGCGCGTCCTCTTAAAAGGGCACCGCTGTGGGTAGCCCCCGCGTGGGGTTTGTTGAAGGGGCGACGATGAGGTTAAAAAGGGGGTTTTGGGGTGGGCAAAAACCCCGCGTGCAGGGGCTGTTCTCTGAAAAGAGCCTCTCCAAACCCTTGGTTATCGGGGGAATAACGCTCTGGGGACCCTGCGGGACGCTGCAGCTTCCCTTTTGGGGGGCAGGTGAAGATCCAGGGGCAGAACAAGGAGATGCTGGCGGCCGCCTGCCAGATGTTCCTGGGCAAGTCGGAGAGCGAGATCGCCCAGATCGCCCTGGAGACCCTGGAGGGCCACCAGCGCGCCATCATGGCCCACATGACCGTGGAGGTGAGCGGGGGATAGGGGGGAAAGCCACGCCCTATGGACAGAGCCACGCCCCTTTAAAAGCCCCACCCCCATAAGCCCCGCCTATTTTCCCAAAGCCCCACCCCCTGCCATAAGCCCCGCCCTCAAAGAAGCCCTGCCCATGCCCCACCCCCTAACGGGTGCCACACCCACATAGGCTCCACCCCCTGGTGCCACACCATCTTACAAGACCACGCCCCCCTGACCCACCCACCCTAAGCCCCGCCCCTGATGTCCCCCAGGAGATTACAAGGACCGGCAGAAGTTTTCGGAGCAGGTTTTCAACGTGCCTCGTCCGACCTGGTCAACATGGGGATCAGCGTGGTCAGCTACACCCTGAAGGACATCCATGATGACCAAGGTGGCACTGCGGGGGGACAGGAGGGGACACAGCGGGGACACGGGTGGCACCAGAGCTAGCTGTGCCCCTGCGGTAACCGTGGTGGCGTCGGGGACGCAGGGTGACATGGGGACCAGGGTCACCAGGGTGACACGGGGACCGGGTGACACGGGTGACGCAGGGTGGATCAGGGCAATGACCCTGTCCCCGTGTCCCCTGTCCCCAGGATTACCTGCACTCGCTGGGGAAGGGCCGCACGGCGCAGGTGCAGCGTGATGCCCGCGTGGGGTGAGGCCGAGGCCAAGCGGGACGCCGGCATCCGCGTGAGTCCTTCATCTTTGTTCCCCCCCCCCAGGACCCCCACTGCCCCGTCACGTCCCCGCATGTGCCCACGTCCCCCTGTTTCATCACTGAAGTCACCGTGTCCCCTCACAGCGTGCTGGTGCCACCCCTGCTGTCCCCCCCCCCCATGCCCCTAAGGTCACCAGGTTGTCTCTGCGCTCCCCTGTAACATCCCCACCCCATTTTCCTGACGTTCCCCCCTATCCTTTGGGGTCCTCTGCTGTCTCCATGTCCATTTGTCCCCCGGTTTCCCCACCACCCTGCAGTGTCCCCATCCCCCTCCAATCCCACAGTGTCCCCATGTCCCCCTTTTGTCCCCCAGCACCCCCATCTCCGCACACAACACCCCCACACTCCCCCTCCATCATGCAGCATGCCCCCCATCACCCACCTGGTGTCCCCACGTGTCCCCCCGTGTCCCTGCAGGAGGCGCGGGCGCGCCAGGAGCAGGTTTCGGCGCAGCTGCTGAGCGAGACGGCGATGGCGCAGGCCCAGCGGGACTTCCAGGTGCAGCAGGCTCTCTGCGACGCCGCCGTCAACGCCCGCAAAGCCCAGGCCGACCTGGCCTACCAGCTGCAGGTATGCTGGTCCCCCTCTCTGGGATGTTTGGGACCCCCCTGAGGACACCTGAGACACCCCCAGGACACCTGGGTCCCTCCTGGGCACCTGGGATCCCCCTGGGCACCTTGGTCCTCTCCGTTTCTTGCCCCTTCAAAACACCTGGGACCCCCCCCCACACACCTGGGTCCCTCAGCTGGGATGTTTGGGACCCCCCAGGGACGCCTGGACCCCTTTAGACCCCCTTTGGTCCCCAGGGATTCCTGCAGTCCGTAGGATGCCCAGGGCCCCCTCCCCGCCAGGTTTTGGCACAGGGCTGATGTGTGCTGTGGGTGCAGGTGGCAAGGACGAAGCAGCAGATCGAGGAGCAGCGGGCGCAGGTGCTGGTGGTGGAGCGGGCACAGCAGGCGCAGCTGCAGGAGCACGAGATCGGGCGCCGCGAGCGCGAGCTGGAGGCCACCGTCCGCAAACCCGCCGAGGCCGAGCGCTATCGCCTGGAGCGGCTGGCTGAGGCTGAGCGGTGAGCCTGTCCCCATCCCCTTCCCCTTTTCCCTTCCCCATCCCCATCCCCATCCCCATCCCCTTCCCCTTCTCCATCACCGTCCCATCCCCATCCCCGTCCAGCCCCATATGGGCGGCCCCACAACTAGAGTGAGAACCGTGCCTTTAAGCTCTTTCCCCTTTAAATATCAAGCCTATCTGGTGGGCCCCCACAGCGTGGCGAAGCCGTGCCCTCTTTAAGAGCAGTTCTGCCACTCGAAAATCCCTCGAAAAACTCAACCAGCCGAATTTTGCTTTTTTCGGTGGCTCCTCTTACAGTGGGGCCATCACCCTTTTAAGGGAGGCTTTGTCCCTTTAATACAAAGCCCGCCCCTTCCTCAGGCCACACCCCTTTGTACCAACAGCCCCGCCCCCCGTGAAGCCCCGCCCTCTTTCCCGAGAGCCTTTAAAAAGGGGTGGTGGGCCCCACCACCATGCCCATTTTAAGGGAGGTGGTGCCCTTTTAAATGAGAGCCACGCCCATTCATTGGAGCCACGCCCATTCATTCAAACCACGCCCATTCATTCAAACCACGCCCATTCATTCAAGCCACGCCCATTCATTCAATGTCCATCCCCCCAAGCCACGCCCATTCCCCAAGCCACGCCCCTTTGTACCACCCTTGTGCCTGGGGACCCCCTTGCACTCCACCCCCTCCGTGAGGCCACGCCCCCTCTATAAGCCCCGCCCCCTCCAAGTCACTCCCCCCCCTCGAGGCTCCGCCCCATTTCCAAGCCCCGCCCCTCCGCAGGTTGCAGGTGATGACCCAGGCGGAGGCGGAGGCGGAGGCCATGCGGGTGAGTCGAGGCCCCCAAAGGCCGGGGCTGAGTTTTGGGGGGTTTTGGGACAAAACCAGGGGTCCCCAGCCCTGGGGGGTGTCCCCAGAGCCCCTCGGGGACTCGGACGTCCCCCGCAGGTGACGGGGGCGGCGCGGGCGGCAGCGGTGGCCGCCCGGGCACGGGCGGAGGCGGCGCAGACGGAGGCCAAGGCTGAGGCTTTCGGGCAGTTCCGCGAGGCCGCCGTGGTTGATATGGTGCTGCAGAGGCTGCCCCAGGTGAGAGGGGGGCCCTGAGGGGTGTCCCAAAGGGTTTGGGGTCTCTGCTATGGGGTGGGGGTGGTTTGGGAGGTCCTAGTGGGGATTTGGGGTCCCCTTGAGGTGTTTGGGGGTCTCCAGGGTGGCATTTGGGGGTGAACATTGGGTTTTTGGGGGGGTTGCGTGGGGGTTTTGGGGTCTCCCCAAGTGGACTTTGAGGATTTGGGGTCTCTTCTATGGGGTGGGGGTGGTTTGTGGGGTCTTCAGGGGGGATTTGGGCACCCCATGAGGTGTTTGGGGGTCTCAAGATGGAGTCTCAGGGGTATACATGGGATACTTGCGGGTTGTGGGGGGGGCGGAGTTTGGGGTTCCCTCCAATGGTTTCTGAGGATTTGGGGTCTCTTCTATGGGGTGGGGGTGGTTTGTGGGGTCTTCAGGGGGATTTGGGGTCCCCATGAGGTGTCTGGGGGTCTCAAAGGGGGCGTTTGGGGGTGAATATTAGGTTTTTGGGGGTTGTGTGAGGGTTTTGGGGTCTCCCCCAGTGGATTTTGAGGATTTGGGGTCTCTTCTATAGGGTGGGGGTGGTTTGGGGAGTTCTCAGGGGGGATTTGGGGTCTCCATGAGGTGTTTTGGGGTCTCAAAGGGGCCATTTGGGGGTGTTAAGGAGGAATCTCAGGGGTACACATGGGATACCTGGGGGTCGTGTAGGGGTTTGGGGCATTCCCCTCAGTGGATTTTGAGGATCTGGGGTCTCTTCTATGGGGTAGGGGAGGTTAGGGAGGTCCCAGAGGGGATTTAGGGTCCCCGTGAGGTGTTTGGGGGTCTCAAAGGGGGCGTTTGGGGGTGAACATCAGGTTTTTGGGGGTGGTGTGGGGGTTTTGGGGTGTCCACCAGTGGATTTTGAGGATTTGGGGTTTCTTCTATGGGGTGGGAGTGTTTGGGGGGCCCGGGGGGAGATTTGGGGTCCCCATGAGGTGTTTTGGGGTCTCAAGAGGGAGTCTCAGGGGTACACATGGGATATTTGGGGGTTGTACGGGGAGTTTTGGGGTTCCCTCCAATGGATTTTTGAGGATTTGGGGCACAAAGGGGCAAATTTGGGGTGAGATGAGGTGATTTGGGGACAGGCAAGTGGGCAGGGGGATTCATGGTTGCGTGTGGTGGGTTTTGGGGTGAAACCCAAGGGATTTAGGGCAGTGGTCAGTTGGTGAGTGTCCAGGGAGGGACTAAGCATTGCCGCAGTGAATTTTGGGGTGAAACAAGAGGAATTTGGGCAAGGCGCCAGAAACCACCAGGTTTGAGGGCATTTGGGGGGCGACCTACCCGGATTATGGGGCCGAAACGGGCAGGATTTGGGACAGCAAGATTTGTGGGAAGGGAACAAGGTGCCACGGGCAGATTTTGGGCTGAAACCCTGCCTTTTTGGGCCAGGTGGCGGAGGCGGTGGCGCAGCCGCTGCTGGGGACACGCCGGGTGACGCTGGTGGCCGGTGGCTCCGGGGACATCGGGGTGTCGCGGCTCCCCGGCGAGATCCTGGACGTCGTCACCCGCCTGCCCGCCGCCGTCGAGGCCCTGACAGGTGTCAGCGTCACCCAGGTCTGGGGGGTGACATCGGGGTCCCCAGGGGGGTTTGGGGACAGCCGTGTCCCCTCCTCACTTGTCCCTGCTCTGTCCTCCGCAGGCTGCCCAGAAGAAGTCCGACTGCGTGGCCTGAGGCGGTGCCACCGGGTCCCCAAAGTGTCCCCAAGGTGCCACCACCCCCTGGAGCCTCCACGTCCTCCCCCGTGTCCCCTTCTGTCACCCAAGTGCCACCACGTCCCCATGGAGCCACCGCCCCGTGGTGCTGCCGTGGCCCCCAAAGTGCCACCAACCCCTCCCCAAGTGCCACCTCGTGTCCCCCCCACCCCTTCGGGGGGTCCCCGGGGTGGGGGACACGTCCCAACCTGTCCCCATGTCATTAAAAGCTGTCGCATCTGCAGCCTGTGGCCGTTTTGGGGTGCCCTGGGGTCTTTTTGGGGTTTTGGGGGGGGATTTGAGGACCCCAAAAGGGACACGAGTGGCCCCAGAAGGGACAGGAAGGGCTTTGGGGGGGGCGTGGGGACCCTCAAGGGGATGCGGTGGGGACAGGGGACATGAGAGGCCCTATAAGGGACAGGGGGACCCTTGTAGGGACAGATGTGACACAGGAGACTCCCCCGCCCCCCCTCACGGGACAGGAATGGGCTTCAGGGAACTTCAGAAGGGACACAGGGACCCCAAAATGAACCTGGGAGACCCCGGTGGGGACATGGGGACACCGAAGACCCCCCCCCCTTGTCCCCCACCCCAGAGACACGACAAGGGACACGGTGGTGGCTTTGCATCCCGGGTTTATTCCTCGCCCGGGGGCGGCTTTTCAATATGAAAAAAAAAAAAAAGCTTAAAAAGGGGAAAAAAAAATAAAATGGGATGGATTCGGGGGGAAAAGGGACAGGGAGGGGACAGGAGAGCCCTCAGCCAGGGACACGGTGGGGACGGGGCCACCCTGGAAACCCCCTGCAGCCGGGGAAGTGGTTTTGGGGAAAGAAGGGGGCAAATTGGTTGCCCGGGGAGGGGGAGCTGCAATAATTTAGTGGTGCCGTCACCCCCCCCCCCCCGGCAAGGGGGGGACGTGGGGACAACGAGGGGGACACGGAGGGGCCGGTGGCTCGGCGGTGATGGTGCCAACGGCGATGATGATGATGCCCGGTGAGGGATGAAGGTTTTGGAGGAACGAGGGGGGCTCTGGGGGCCACCTGATGGCGGAGGATGATGAGGCCGAAGGCTGCTCTGAAGCCAGGGGCTCCCTGCGGGCAACGATGAAGGCTGAAGGTCTCCGAGGAAGAGGATGATGAAGGCCGAGGGCTCTCCGAGGACGACGCTGAAGGACGAGGGCTCTCCGAGGACGACGCTGACGGTGGCAACGGTGACGGACGAGGGCACTCCGAGGACGATGAGCGGAGGCCGCCCCCCCCTTTTTAGGTCTCCTCTTCAGCCTCTTCGCCGAAGTCCTCCTCCTCCTCGGCGGTGGCGTCCTGGTACTGCTGGTACTCGGACACCAGGTCGTTCATGTTGCTCTCGGCCTCGGTGAACTCCATCTCGTCCATGCCCTCGCCCGTGTACCAGTGCAGGAAGGCCTTGCGGCGGAACATGGCCGTGAACTGCTCCGAGATGCGCTTGAAGAGCTCCTGGATGGCCGTGCTGTTGCCGATGAAGGTGACGGCCATCTTCAGCCCGCGGGGGGGGATGTCGCAGACGGCCGTCTTGACGTTGTTGGGGATCCACTCGACGAAGTAGGAGCTGTTCTTGTTCTGCACGTTCAGCATCTGCTCGTCCACCTCCTTCATGGACATGCGGCCGCGGAAGACGGCGGCCACGGTGAGGTAGCGGCCGTGGCGTGGGTCGCAGGCGGCCATCATGTTCTTGGCGTCGAAGACCTGCTGGGTGAGCTCGGGGACGGTGAGGGCGCGGTACTGCTGGGAGCCGCGGGACGTCAGCGGGGCGAAGCCGGGCATGAAGAAGTGGAGGCGAGGGAAGGGCACCATGTTGACCGCCAGCTTGCGCAGGTCGGCGTTGAGCTGCCCGGGGAAGCGCAGGCAGGTGGTGACGCCGCTCATGGTGGCCGAGACGAGGTGGTTGAGGTCGCCGTAGGTGGGGGTGGTGAGCTTGAGGGTGCGGAAGCAGATGTCGTAGAGGGCCTCGTTGTCGATGCAGTAGGTCTCGTCCGTGTTCTCCACCAGCTGGTGGACCGACAGGGTGGCGTTGTAGGGCTCCACCACCGTGTCCGACACCTTGGGGGACGGGACGACGCTGAAGGTGTTCATGATGCGGTCGGGGTACTCCTCGCGGATTTTGGAGATCAGGAGGGTGCCCATGCCCGAGCCGGTGCCGCCGCCCAGCGAGTGGGTGAGCTGGAAGCCCTGCAGGCAGTCGCAGCTCTCCGCCTCCTTCCGCACCACGTCCAGGACCGAGTCCACCAGCTCGGCCCCTTCCGTGTAGTGGCCCTTGGCCCAGTTGTTGCCCGCGCCGCTCTGGCCTGGGGTGGGAGAAATGTCACGGAGAGGCTCCTTGGGGCCCCTCAATCTGCACTGGGGTGCTTCAGAAGGGCTTTGGGGACCTCAATGCCACCCCACCACCTTCCCCGGGGACCCTGAGCTCTTTGGGGACCTCCCACTGATCCCCGTCCCACCCTTGAGGACATCTGCCGCCTTCTTGGAAGGCCT